>NC_071471.1:24858600-25158600 GCF_028500815.1 Rissa tridactyla | reverse complement strand
GGAAAGTACATCAAGCAGTGATACTGATGTCATTTAGACCATCCAGAATTTTTCTCAGTGTGCTTGAGTAACAGAATTAGGCCAGTTGTGATTATTTGCAAGGTGAGCATTCAAAGAATTCTGAGTCTGTGCTATATTAAAATAAATGCAAAAAAACAACCCCGCCATTGAGACTAGTATCTTAAGACCCATCAATGGGTTTGTGAGCTGTAGCAGTTCTGTAGTTTTGGCCCTTACTACTACTATAAACCTGTGAAAAGGGGAAAATGGTTCCAGTCTTTAGCTGGTAAATTACACTAACAAAGAAGACTAAAAATAACTCCAGACGTTCCTGTTGGTTGTAAGCCATTTTAGCCCTGATATGCTAGAAAAACATGATTATTTTCATATTGCAATCATACAACAGATGAGATGTGAAATGAGTGTCATGGATGATAAACAACTCAATGGCTTCTAAGTCTTATGCTATGTAAACAAAAACTTCTCTGTTCACTGCTACACAAAATTAACAATAAAAATTACCATGGAATCTGGGTATAAAAACAAGCACAACTTCAGAGAGAAAAGGGTCATTTCAGAGGAAATGAGTTGGTGACAGCAACTCTCCTGGTGAGCTGCAGCTGAGGGAAGTTACCTGTTGACTTCGATGGGAAATGCAGCCTGTGCATAAAACATTGCTTCAAACGCTCTTATTCCTACCCATTTCTAGAGCTGATGAGACTAGCGACAGCACTATATGAAACAATTTTGGGGTTTGGTTTTAGCAGAACAAAAAGAGGAAACACGAAAGTACAGAGCTCAGTTTTGTGCAATGCACCTTCCCATAGGCCACTTCACAGGGATTTCAGAGTGGCACGAGTGGTGTCTGACAAAGGCCTTGCATCCAGAGCTGAGGGAAGGACCCTCACTAAAATGCCACCTACTGCTCTACACTCTTAACTTACTGAAATGAAAAGTATCTCAGAAATGCATTAGTCACGCTGTACTCCTGCATGACTATAATACAGATTGCCTAGCACACTTGGAAGAAAGAAAATACAATTGCAACAGGATAGTTCTTTGTTAACTCTAACTTTCCCTCCCAAACCTTCCTGCTATAATAAAGAGCATCTGCTGTGAACAAGAACTAACCTGTTACTAACCAAATTCCAGTATTGATGTATGCATGACTAATACATTCCCTCAATCATGGTATTAGCCCCTTAAACAGAGCAGAAATAATGACTCAAGATGCTCAAGTATCCTCTGGAACAGCTGGATATTGTTTCAGCTTTCATTAAAAGCAATGCAGCACTGCATTATATGTTCATCTGGGCCTGACTCTTCCTTAACCACTGCTACTGAACAAGTAAATTAAATAGGGCACTCCTCAGATTATCATGGGAATCAGCTGATGCTACATGCCTCCAGGCATTATATGCTGGGTTCTGCAGCCAACGTATGTTCAGTGTTGAGTTTGCAAAAGACAAAGCTATTTTACCAACACTTCTGTAAATTTTTGATAACTCTGCTGTCACATACTAGCACACTGCTGCTGGAGGAAGGGTAGAATAGCCTGACTGCTGTATGACTGTCTTCTAAGTGCTCTGCAGTGGCCATTCTGAGATTTAAAAACAAATTCTTTCCTTTTTCGTTGAAAAAATGCTATGGGCCAGCATGTGATGACATGCACTTCCATGACTTCATGCTACTAAACTTTCTCCTTATATGGAAGGACTCCCTACAGGTTCTTTAACCTTATTAGACTTATATTTCCATATTCCAAAACTGAAAGGGTAAGAGTATAGAAATAGCTTGTTCTAAAACAAACAAACCCCACAGCCTTTGCTTTTTCCCTGCAAGTCAGACACCACAGTGATGCATGACTGTAGATACAGATGCATGCAATGATTTAGGAACTATAGAACCCAAATAGGACAGAGATTCTTTCTATAAGACACAGAAAGAATGAAAACCAGATATTGGAGAGAAGTGAAAATAAACAGTGAAATTTTCTGATCAAGAAATGGGTATTTACAGCTCTTCAAACTTCCAGCAATTTCTAAACTCTGCCTGCAATTTGAGAGACTGTAGCTTTTACAGAAACAGCTCAGTAGGGTGAAAGATCTCATATTTTTACCCCTACAGCATGCAGAATTCTCATCATTCATAAATGGAAAGTAAGTCAACGACAGTGAATGCAGCATAGGACGCATATATTATATGTGTGTGTATATTTTATATATATATGTACGGACAGTACATATATATAAATGTATATGTATAGAACTTTTGAAGAGCTTTCTGCTTGATTATAGAGCAGCAAAGTGTTGAAGCAGGTGCTTTTTAAAAAAGTTTTCATTGAAGTACACTGCAACCAGAGAATAGTTCCCATTGAACAGGGCAGAAAGAGATAGTGGATGATGTAATGAATGGATACCATTATCCAGTTTGTAAGACAGAGATCAAGAGGCCAATGTCAGATATTTTGTCTGCTTGGTATAATAGTTTTCTACCTTATATAAATGCAAAGGAAGAAGTGTCTTTTTATACTTGTTAGATTAGCTTCAGGTTTTCTGTGATGAGAAAAAATTGCTTTCTTAGATGTGCTGCCTGGATTTACTGGCTTGTGTCATCTTAGAACTTAGTTTTAAAGTATAAATTTTTTTCTGAAAAATGAACTTTCTAGCCAGCTTAACAAAAGAGATCGGTTTCCTCAGCAACATTTACAGAATAACCATGAAATCCTCCAAATCATCCAAGGAAAATTCTGGAAGATATCTTCCTTTTCAATATGTTCTTCTTTCTCTTTACTTCTAACTTTTTAAACAAACTCGATTTACTTGCAAGCAGGAATCTACTTGTAGTATGCTGAACCTGAATTTTACAACAGTACATAATTATGATAGGTGTATAGATTATGTAAGTAGAGCCAGATATATTTCAATACAGCCATTTTTGAGCATTCTAATGAAAGAGCTTTTCAAGTAATGAAAAACTAGTGTCTGGTGGAACCTCTTCTCAGTAGCAGCAGTGTTTAGTTAAGCCTGTTAACACTGTTCATGGTAAACATTTTATTTCCTTTTAATCTTTAATTTTTTTATTGGTTAGTCAGTACCCATGAAAGGACTCAGACGATGAGTCCTGGAAAGAAAACTTCTCTCCTAGTAAGTGAAGTGCAGACATCAGCCATGCTGTATTTTGTGCCTTAACACGGACATGAGCATAAACAGAAAGGCAAACCAGGTCTTACAGACTTCTAAAATTGAACCTCTTTGAGGCAGCCAGCAACTGAAAGAATAAGTCATGGTCTGTCCCTTCTTTACCGTACCCACTTCTGTACTCAGCAGACGATGAGCACCAAGAAAAAATAGTTGTGGGATTTCCAAAAGGATCTAAGCACTCTACAAACACACATCCAAGTACTTCAATGCAACTTGAAATCTCTTGGGAGTTTTTGACACTTCCACTTTGGATTTCAGTGCATTTGCACCTAGTGGTATCACTAACGTACACAAACAAGTGACATAGGTGGCACAAGAAACACATTGAAATGGCTATTTTCTCCCTCTGCCAAGAAGCAGACACAGCTACTCGTGCCAACAACGTGAAGCAGTTTGAAAAGAGGTAATTGCTCAAACAAGCAAGAATCCTTTTGGTACTAAGTGGATTCTTGTGAATTTGAGAGCTGACTAAAATATATATTGTTCTCTTTACTTACATAAGGCTCTGTAAGAGTTAAAAACTGGGTGATCTAAATTAGTTTTTGTCTGTGCATACTAAGTCATTTATAAGAAGCTGAGACACTCACGGTTCCATTGACGTCAGTAGGACTAGAGTATGTAGCCCTTAAAAAAAAATCAGGACACTGTGCTCTGGTGTCTGCATAAGTGTTTGTCACAACATTTGGGCCCTATTAAGCCCACACAGACTACTTAGAGATAAGAGGCTCTGTATCCTATTAAGCAGTCCTTCGAGCCATGCAATTTTACATTACTTCCCTGTCATTTGTTCAGGCCCCTGAAACTGAGCTGAATAGCAGAATCCAAATATATACAGTAGCCATTATTGGCCAATACAATTCAACAATTTGTCTTTTTTTAACTGCAAATTGATTCTAGGACTGAATGATTTGTCTCACTACAATATAATAAACCAGTGTAAATCCACATATGTTTCAATAGAACACGGCACTCCTCAAAAAGCACAGCCAGTTCTGAAAGTCTTGTTCCACCTTTGTTTATCAGGTCTCAATTTATCATCCTTCCAGACACTCCTGCTTTCCCATGTTTTCCCAGGGAGGGGTGGGATGGTTGGTGAGTTGCTAGACAGATGACTAGGTGTAGCTGATCTGAATGTTTGAATAGTTTGTTTAAAGAAACTCCATTCAGTTTCTCAGTCTGTCATTCTGTCACCTGACTGCTGTTGGCACATTGTGTGCGAAACAGCTGTAATTTTCAAAGCTTCTGTTTAGATAAAAGAAACTGGCAAACATATCCAAAACATATTTCATATGTACCCTGAATATATTTATATAAAGTACCTTGATCCAAATGATTTTTGTAAGGAAAAAAACAGCTGGCAAACTCTACATTCCTTCTTTTGCTGGCAACCATGGCTTAGTGTTACTCTGCAGCACTACTGAAGGGAAGGTTCAAACAACCATTTTACACAACTTTATGGTCTTCATACTATCAGGAAAAAGTTTGCCATAATTTTTGAGTGTATTAACCAGTTTGGTTAATATTAAACTGAGAGTAGAGTAGTATGCTTGCCTTCATGTGAGACTGAGGGAAGTATTGATAAGTCTGCAATCACGTGCATAACATTTTAAAGTCAGTTCTAATTATTTAGGGAAAGGACATACTGTAAAAAAAACAACAGAAAACTTTGAGATCAAAATTACTGATCAGATACAGTGCCATCTGTAATGCCATAGCATGTATCCATTCTCAGATACACACGGTTCCTGGAAGATGTTTTAGTGCTTATTAAATGTGTGTGGGCCAAGAGCCTCTGCAGCATCTGTAATTCAAATCTTATAGGGAAGACACGATAATCTGGTCACATAAACTGCTGCTTAGTTTTCTCTTTCCTGAAATTTGCCAAGTCACATACAGAACTTTCACTTACAGAAGTGAAACTTTTTTTTTTTCCCATTTTGAAAGCAACTAATGCTAGCAGCTTGAATTTATCGCAGGAGGTGTTAACTATAAAACCAAGTGGCAGTGCTTAAATACCTTCACTTCAACTGTTTCACTGCTGAGTGTTTTGCCAGCCACAATTAACCAGTGATTATCAAAACCTTACACTATTATTCTATGTATAAGATACTAAGATAAGAGATAATTCCGCTCAGTTTTACTGTATCAAGATATGAACAGGTACAGCCTTTGAACTGAATGTTGTATCTGTACCTCCCCAACAGAGGAGAGAGGGGAAGTGCATCCTCTCTCAAGTACAGCATTTGCCTTTGTCACCTGCATGTCAAATATGGAAACTGATCGCTCCGATCTTTGTACACGAAAAGACTCCGAGCTGTAAAAGCCTGCAGCTTCTTCCCCTTCCTTTCCTGCCACAATAGTTTGCATTTCACATTTTCCATTTTAAAATCTGCAGGACCCAAACAATCTGCGCATTTCATCAGTTCTGCAAGCAAATATACCATCCTATCCAACTTGAGAAATAGGAAACAAAGCCATATTAACTATTGATAGTCTTGAAAAGACAATTTATGGGAGCAGCACAGCACAATCCTGGGATGCATGCAAAATCCAACTGTTATACGAATTATGGATCCTGTCCTTTCTTCCTTCCAAGGGTATTTGAGAAAGGTATTATCCTTCCTTCTCTGACACCACAGGCATGCATCCTCTCTGGGTTCGCACATCAAGAAACACTGCCCTATCTTATGCAAGAGCGGAGAAGGAAAGCTTGATTTTTAGCACATAGGAAAAGGAACAACTGTTAAATGAAACAGCCTGCAGTGACCTAATTCAAGAAAGCTTTGTCAGGTGATAATCTTTCTCACCCTTTATCTGTCATTCCCTGAAGCACATAAGTGTTCAAAATAGTTTAAAAACATTCAGAAACGCGAGAGAAGTAGCTGTCCTCCTGTGCGGCTCTGAAAGATTAGAATTCCCAATATAGTTGCTGGTTGCAAAAGTGCTCTTAAGCTGCTATTTCACTGGGTTTATGTCTGAGTGCCACTAATCAAATTAACTGTGATGGCTGCAGTAAGCTGTTTATAGAGATGAAAGACCTACCCAAAGAAGTTTCTGTTACAGCTTATGAAGCTGAATACTGTTAAGCACATAAATGCCCACTGCATGGAAAATCTTGACTTTTATTCTTTCTGCTGTTCCTCACTAGAGGGTCAAGAGTACTTAAGTGTTCTTCTTAAGCCTTGCACAAGCCCAAAATCCTTCTTCCTATCGTATAACTGGGGGTTTTTCCCTTAAAAAAAACCAAAACCACAACCCAACCCTTGTATTTTTGATGTCTGTCTTTAAAAAAAAAAATTAAAGCTAATACAAGCAGTAAACAATGATTTAATGGAATATATTATTATAGTATGATGGTCATGTCAAGCTGCAAGCTCTTCCCCATGGTACAGTTAAAAACAGAAAAAGCACTCAGGAGAGTGTTCCAAAACAGGAAACTGCAAACCAGGCCCTTTTAGCCTATCAGGTCCTTGTGACTTTGCAAATGCGTATCAGGCTGTGGGTGTTTGTGGAAAAGATCCCTGTGCCACAGAGAAAAAAAGAAGTAACAGCAGCTACTGAGATTACAGGGGAGGCCCCTCACGCACAACCAGTTACCTGCAACTAGAGTAACATGAGCAGACAAAGGAAGGCGGCAGACAGCATCATTGTGCACAAATATGGATGATCCCAGCTCTTTACCAGGCTCAGGAGCAGATGCCCAAGGACTAAAGATTTGTGAGCTCTTTGCAGCTTTACAGATCTTCGCAAGGGCCACTCGCAGAGGATCTATAATAACAGGCTTTCTCTCAGTTCACATTAGCCCATTTATTTTACTTCCTCATAAAAATAACTGCCTTCAGTGTTAGTTGTGGAAAGTAAACACAAACAAAAGATGCTGAAAAGATGACTCTCTTACTGAAGCATACAAATGCCCATGAAGTTTTATTAAAAGTTACAAAATCTGCCTCCTCCCTCCGTTTTCTCATTAACGTATCAGAAAGTCATTAAAAAGGTTGTACTTTTAAAATATTTGATACCAAAAATATCTATTCTTAATTGGTACAGGTCAGGCTAGGTAGGTAGAAGGAAAACAGAGCCTCAGACTGCTGTTGGACCCTGCAGTCCTTGCTAAATGAGTACAAGACAACACTGCCACTAATGAGTACCCATCCTGGCACAGCTACACAGCAGGCACAGTGCTAGTAAATCCTCGAGGTCCTTCTAAATTAGCTTTGAGAACCTTCCTGACAGGAAGATTTAATTAGTAGTATTAATAATGTCAGAGGTCTCTGCCTTTGAAAGTATTCCAATTCTCCTAAATAAATATGTAGCATAATGTTCCTCAGGATTTCCAAGCACAGAAATTATGTTTTCACGCCTTTTTTGCATTAGCAACCATTTATGTATCCATTGGATGAGAGAAAACTGGGGAGTTTCCCTGAAAGAGAAATCTTTTTTTTTTTTTTTTAACACAAAGTTTTAGGCACTTATAGTCCCAGTGAGAAAGAGGTGGGAAATAGGTAGTAGGAATTTGTGCAATCATACCTAATAATATCTTACGATCCAGTCCATCAGATGACTACCAAGTTTCACTTTTATAATCCAACAATGAAGAAAACATTTCATCTTCTCACTACTCTGGCATCTGACATGATGATATATTCTTTTTTTTTTTTTTTTCCTCTGCAGTTTTAGCTTTTAAGGCCAGCAGTGGTAGATTAATTCACATTTAAAATTGGTTCGCTGTAGACTTCACAAAAGTGCAGATTTTTTTTCAGCTCAGCACAAATTTCTATCAACTGATACTTTACCAGAAGCTTCTCTTTGATCGTTTTGTTGCATAAAATAATTCTGTTCCTATCATTCATCTCAGTACCAGAACTTTTCTATACTTAGAGAGCATACATGTCTTAGGTATTTGCTTCTTTGTGGCTCTTGGAAGAATTAATCTGTGGTTAAAAATATTACAAACAGTTGCATTAGGAGATTGGAGTAACTTTTAAATAGAAAGTTCCAACTCGTATTTAGCAAATACAGAAATACTAATAAGCCATCATTTAACCAGCTCAACAGCTATTTTAGAATTCAAATTAGGATAAAAATGGATGACATGAAAATAATTTCACTTGATATATTATGCACCAGATTAGCCCTCAGTGGTCAAGTCATAAACATTGCAAAAGCATAAATACATAAAGTGGGACAAAATGGTATTAAAGTTTAGCATGGAGAAACAAGAAATAAACCAAAATTTCCTGATACAGCTTTGTAGAAACTGACAGTATTAATTTGGCCAGATAACTTTCAGAGGCAGAATTATTTGTATTCAGTGTAAACAGTCTCTGATGTTAGAGAGAAAAACCTTTCTCTCAGATAAAAGCTGGCTTTTAACAAAGCATGTCTTAAGCTTCACACTAGCAACACATTATAATTTGCTTTGAAATATGGTGTGCTGATGGCATTAGATGTATCACCCTGATGATACATCAAGACAGGGAATTCTGAAATGGTGAGCACATTAGTAAAAATTACCTTTAAAGACCAGTGTTTGCATTCATATGCATAACAGATGTAAAACAGATGTCTTAATACTTGAGCAACTATTTTAAGTACAGGCATAAAGCATTTTGTGCATATAAAATGAGATGTGTTACAACAACAGTCATATCTGTACAGAAAAGCCGCAGACCTCACTGCTGTAATATTCTTCCTCGCCGCTGCTCTGCCACTGGGATACGTCTATAGCCTGTCTGAGAAAACCACCGTGCCGGGGTGAGGGTGTGAGTGCGCACAGTGCCCAGGTAGACGAGGGGACCGGAGGAGAGCGTGCAGAGCTCATCTGTCACTCTGAACTGCACCAGCCCCACGCTCTCTGTGTAGATCTGATAACCGCAGATGTGCAAGAGCTGATGGTGATTCTGTCTGTCTCGTGGCAGGGACTGACAGGACCTATCATGAGAAAATGCTTTCTTATCTTTACCAACAAATAATGAAGTCTTACCAGGATTTTTAGGAAGAAAGTGGCTAGACCTTCACAGATATTCGTAATATCTGGTTTCTTGCCAAGGAGAGATTTGAAGTCCTACCTGGCAAGCCTGCAGCATTGGAGAGGACTTTGTTCCTATACGTCTCCTAAGGCCTGTAAAAGGCCCAGGGAGACTCTTAAAGCTCAGGGACTACCTTTAGCCCTTACCTCGGCAGCAAGATGGGACAGGACAGAGGCAGGGGGAGATGGCTCTGCTGCTCTCAACACTGACTTCACCACTGAGCAGGACAAGCAGCACTCACCAGTGCCTGGCAGACTGTAACCGTGCTTGCCAAGGCAGGCAAAGAGGATGCTCACAACTTCCACAAATATGGGACACAGAGAGGAGATGCTCCCTCTTCTTGCTGTCCTCACTGCTGTCACACAAGGCTTAGCAGCAGACAGCTTGATTGTAGAGGGTGTTTCACCCATCTGAGCCATGGTGCCTGTCATGACACTTTTTGATGTGTCTGTGCCTCATCTTTGCTATGGGCTTTGTCTATAAATCACAAACAATCCTGCAGCCACTGCCAGATGAGCAGTTATCTGAAGCCTTATTCTATGTCTGCATTCACCTGATCGTATGAGTAGGGCTGCCTCATGGGGGCTACATAGTTGGCGCTGTGATTTTGTGTATGCCTGAATATTATATGTGTCATGGTTCCTTTCCCCCATGAGAGCCCGCGCACCTTAAGGGTAACAAGATCAATCAAGGCCTTGCTGAAGTCAGGAAGCATCCTTCCATTTCCATAAGGCTTTAGGTCTGCTCCTTAATGTACTGCTGATGAACTGTATTAAAAGATATATGCTCAGCTTTCTCTAGTTTATTCAGTATATGTGATGTTTCTATCTACAAATATAAATTATTTTGCTGTTTATGTGTTTTTGTAAAGTCCGCACTGGACATGGAAAAGCTGCTTTCTCTATCAAAAGGCATGAGTACCTGTCTTGCTAGGTGTATAGTTAAGTATTGCCAGAGACATCAGTTTCATTTTTTGATTAGGGAAATATGCACATGTTATAGTTAATAGGCCAGTTTTACTACACAGATCACATAGGAGACAAACAATACATTAACTGTCCTATTGAGCAACACAGAGCAGAGTGTTTGGATTTTCAGTGTCCTCGAGAACTGACTTTGCTATTATGCTAACGATGCCCCAGTGAGTATTCATTTTCAGGTAGTAACAACCCTTGAAAATAACTCTTTCAGTCTAATTATACTGCCAGATTACAGAAAGCCTTTCAGTGAAGTTTATGGGGCAGATTCTTAGTCACCGTAAACAGTTGTACTCCATGGGTTTGAGGAGGAGTAATCCAATTTATACGCTGGACCTATCTCTCTATTCTGTAAACTCTGTATTAAAGGTTATGTAATAATTAAGGATGAAGGAATAAGAAAGTCAGACACCCTAACTTGATTCAGGCAATGACTTTGCCCTTACTGAAATGAGGATGAACAGAATCAAGCTCTAAGAGATTAGTTATAACTAGGAGATTAGTTTGGTGTAATAAAGCACACTTAGCATAACTTGAAGAACTCTTCAGCGCATTTTGGAATAATGCATTTTAAATCTGCCAGTTGCCTCTGAAGGTCTCAATCCTGCAAAGCTCACTCATGATTTAACTTTATGTACTATAAATAATCCCACTGAAATCAGACTATTCACAGTGCAGACAGGCAAGCAGAGTTTAACTGCTGGACAAATTAGGGATGTAGCCAGAGGAAAGTTCCCAGGCTTCCAAGTCTCCTTCAGACTTGACCTATAAATAAACAGGGAAATGTTTGGCATTTTGCTGAGTAGAAATAGTCCTGTTTTTCAGTGGTTTTGGTTCTACTTCAAAGAAAATCTTCTATTCTTTTTCAAATTAACGTGATTTTTGCAAAAAAGCACATAAAGGTCTCATTCTCTATAGGCTTATGATTTTAATGCTCCCCCAAAACAGGGGGAAAACTATTCAATCACAATCGCCAAAATGAGGAAGAATATATTTTCATTTTCATTAATCCTGCTACAGCTCTTGCCTGTAAACTCATTTGAAGCCTGTATTCTAGATCAGCAACACAATGTTAAAGCTGGTTAGAGGCAGAGAGTCGTTAGGTGCCATATACCAAATGAAAAAAATCCATGATGCAATAAAGTTGCTGCCTTTCTCCAGCAAGAAAAATATTTTTCTCAGCATGAATACAGAGGACTACGAAAGACTGGTGCTTTTGGCTGAAGTGTGTTTTAGAAGAAACACACTAGCCTGAGCCAGGGCACAAAGCCAACAACTACTAGATCAAGAACCTGAAATTTACATTTAATCAACCTCAAGTAGGAACAAGAAATCAATTTAACACACTGTTTGCAGAACATTTACTGTGGAATCATCTTGTATGATGCAGCACTGCTAAAAGTTACCCCCACAAAAATCAGCTCTTATTAAGGAAAGTGCGATGGCCAAAGAAAATATGCCACAGAAGTCACTGAAATAGAACAAGGAATTTCTTTATTTTGTTTCCCAAAACTTCAAACATAACCTTTGATAAGTTGAATGTTTGATCTTTTAGCTACCAGCACAATTTCCTAGTTACTTTTATAAACTGGAGCTTTCAAACTCCTACCTACTCCCAGTGATCTCTGCGTACTGGCTTATTCAATATTCCCTCAGCTTATCTCAAGTCTCAATGCAGCAAGGCTTTTTAGTTGCTATGGCCCTAAGCATAGAACATGAAAGAAAAGGATATCTGGGAGTCTCACTCTATATTTTTCATTTAAAAACAAGGCCTGGGAGCCTGAGGCACGTCCCCAGTCATTTTTAGTTGTTTTGGAGCTGCCATTTACACTTGGAGCATTCCATCTTCACAGGGTACTCCTTCAAAAATATTTAGTGACACATGCAGAAACATCAAGGCTTTATCAGATCTGTAACTCTGCTTACAGAAAGGAATGGGACGCCTATGTGCATGGATAGCAAAAGCGACTAGATTACTAAATTTGTCAGAGGGGCCTTGCCCAAAATCCCATAGCCTAGTTTCCTATGAGTCATTCTGGTACAGTTTTTTAATTCTGGTACTCATACAAATAACATTTATTTTCCACAACCCAAATAATTCACAGCTTCTTCAATACAGCACCATTACACTAATTAATCTACTTGTTGCCACAAGCCAAACAAGAGCTGATAAACCCAATATATTACATTAAGTATAAACAGACAGCTATAGAACATTACATTCACACTGTTTGCTTTTGTCATTTTCAATATAAAAGGCATGATATCTTTGTGAGCACCTCTAAATTAATGTACTCATCATTTGAGGTTCACAGAAAAGGTAAAGTGTGTTTAAGAGGTAAGGAATTTCTAACTAGCAAAAGAAATTCAGAATATCTCGGAACAGCTGTTCTTGTCAGGTTTTACCGGTGGCAGACAAGCACTCTCAGCTCAGGAGCTGCACTGACACCAGCTCAGGAATGTTTTTAAATTGGAGGCTGAGTTAATGCAGAAAATGAAATAACTCACACCGTAAAGGCACCACCAGGTGGATGTCACAAATCTACAAGCCCCCCAGACTCCTCTAGATTTGGGTGCTGACAGTTCTCCAGGGAGAGGGAAGCTCCTCTGACAAAAAGCCAGCAGAAGCAAATGAAGCCCACTCATCCCTCTCCCATGCAGAAGGGTGTGTGATCACCACTTTGGGTGTGAGGCACCACTTTGAAGTTTCAGGCTATCACGTAGCCTACCTCAAGCCTAAAGCTGCTATTCTTGAACTCTCTTGCTATTTTTTAATTTGGTTCAGCTCTCTCTATGTTACACTGCCATGTGCAATGTACTTGAACTCAGTTTGCTCTTGTGTGAAGAACAGCATGACGCAACTCGATCCAAGTAAACTCTTATTACCAAGGTCAAAAGCCTGGTATTTAGAAAAGTGAGGATTTGTTACTCCGTTTAGAGGTACCTGGATATCAGCAAGAATTAGACCCTGCATCTTTAAATCTCTTCTTCTTCAGCAAAGAATGTAGTATCTATGAATTAATCCAAACAATTAAGATAGCATTTCACATCCAACTTCTGGAATATTTCAACTTTGCCTGTGAGTTCTGTGAGTTTTAAAAGAGTACTAGTTATAGAGATGTAAATATGGGCCCAAGGAAATCTACCAGAAATTATATATATGATGAAGGAAAATAATCCCTACTGAATTTAAAATATGCTGCAGATTTACATGTTCATTTTGTCCTTTGTTGCAAAGAAGACTGTGAGACAGGTATAGTGGTACAGCACAGAAATTCGGAACCTTTTACTGCAGGGGAGTGTACAGAGAGGGTGAATAGGGGTAAAACACAAATATTCTCAGCTGCTTTCAACCTCCCAGACAAAAAAGTTGTACATTCAAAAACATGGGAAAGCTGTCACACAAAGGTAAAGGCTGGCTAAGGTAATAATATTTGCAGCTAGCAAGGATACTAAAGCTGAAAAATTTATGTGCAGAGAAAGAAAAGGTGACCTAAAAAGATAATTTCCACTTCCAATTTCTAATTATTTGAAAACCTTTGATTTCTGCTCTTTGAAGCTAACTGATCATTGCATACTAAGCATGATCTCTGTTGTTTAAAGCCTATTGTGTTTTAAATGATTGCTTTCACAAGCAATTTTGTTGACATTAACATACAGCGAAAGTTATTTTGAAATACTTTTTTATAAAACCAATTTTTCTTTAGTTTGATTAAGAAAGAAAAGGCCTGTCCTTGGGAGTCATCAGCATTTCAGATGAGTGCAGAAAAAGAAATTATAATGCTACCTTTCTTTGTAAACTCGGTTACGACTTATATGTACTTGCTGGTGCTCATTAAAGTTTCATAAAAAGTAATGACTCATCTGTAGAAGATGAAACTTTGCTACAGTGTGAATCTTTTGGAGTTTTTCACCTGAATTTCTCAAAGAAAATTACCTAAATATTATTCATTTGAAGTCAGCAATAACTGTGACATAGATATGAAGCATATGACAGATATTGCTGAGTGCTGTGGAACATGATTCAAAAAATTATGTAGAACATAACTCAGCAGATATTGCTAGTATGCCAAATATACTGCAAGCACTCAGAAAACTTCAGCTCCTTCTCCACTGAGAGTTCCCAGTAGCTATGTCCCTAAGCAGTTAAATGAAATTGCTATTCTATTAATGCTGCCAAAAAGAAGATTACAATAAGAAAGAAAAGATGTATTTGGGGTGTTATATGTAATTTAAATTTTTAATAAACCCCCAAAATTTGTAAATTGGGCCCTGGTGTAGGGGAGTGCTACTCCCAAGCCTAGAACGTCTTTGGGGTGTTTAGAGGTGCTTTAGGGGCTTCCTTTCTACACAAATACTGTCCATATTTTACCCCAATACATGCAACTTACAGTCTGATGAACAAAACGAAACTGTATATAGTTCCTTGGGTTTGTTATCTGTTATTTACACATGGATTGCACCACGACATATTAAGAGCTAACAGGGCTAAGTATTGTTGGGTTTTGAAACTATGTGAAAGCACTAGACCACAGCATGCTTAGGGCATGTCGATGTCAAGAATTCACCCTGCCTGACGTTAATCAACACTCCTCAGACAAGGATCAGGCATTCAAGAGGTAGCCCACCATTTTGTATAATTCCATATTGATTCCACTAGCCATTAAGAATAGAGAGAGGAGTATGTACGTAATCCAAACTGCATTATCTTCTGACTCCTACCCACACTATCACTATCCTTAGACCCTCGTATTTATAGACTTTAACAGAACCTGAAAGTACCATTTCACACCCAATATGCTGAAGCCAAAACTTTAATGATTTGCATTCCACAAATCAGATATCTAAATATAAATTCAGATTGCTAAGCAAAAAAACCAGATTTACTACAATGGGAAGCGCTCGGCTCCTGTTATAACAAGTATATCCACAACTCTCCACATAACATTCCCATCTGCTTTATTCAAAGAAGTCTGTAGGTTCAAAGAGCTGCTCTGATTGATCTGTGGCCACAAAACACCTGTGGCAGAAAGAGTAATCTCTCCTCCTCACACCATTCTAGACTAAGTACTGCAGACATGACCTGTACATCAATTGGAAATTGGTGCTGTAATTTTCCCCCAATAATTTTAGAATTTACAGGCTGTAAGTAAAGGAAAAATCAAAGGGGTCCAAGCCTACAGCTCCTAATGCATCTTTTCTTGTTTCAAGTGGAAAATCCGTTGTGTTTGTGGGTTTGATCCTGTCAGCATACCAAACATGGTCAGAAAACCACGATTGCACTGAATCTATACTGTGTGTTGGCTCTAAGCCAGAACTTCACATTGAAAGTCTATTTCACTTCTGTGACATCCTTTTCTGCTATCTGAAAGTCCTTTGGAGATTGTTAAAACAAGAATTAACATTGCAGATTTCTGGTGTTTTTAACAAGAGGAAGGAGCACTTCAATAGCCCTTTCTTTTTGGATATCAAAGGATTATATTAACCTTCCAACCACAAAACTCTAAAGGCATCTCATGTTCATGCTGGTGCCATCATAACATCTTAGTTCTGTTTCTACCTCACAGAAGTCTTCCATTTGCAATATCAACCTCTATCCCCTCCCTGATCCTCTCTGCATTTTTTTGTCTTTGGTGGATTTTATGATGCTGGATTCTGACAAAATTGTTGTTCAAATCATTTAACAACCGTAACATGCCCTCATTGTCTTCTGAATCACCAGACTTTGTTTCATCAGCAAACCTTAATCATAAAGATTTTAGAATTTAGAATGTTGATAATGTCAAATACCATTAACGGAAGAAATTCCTGAGAGTCTCTGTTAATAAAAACCTTGCTCATTAATAATTCTCTATTGACAACTACATTTTAAAAATTATCAGTGAATCAAACTAACACGCACCCTTGATAAGTCTACATAACGCAATTGACACACGTGGCTCACCTTAGTAGGTCACGTGATATTAAATTCTGTTAAAATTTACTACTCAATGTAGCTGTTTTTATCAATCAAACCTGTATTTCTATGAAACGGATAACAGATGGTTTTTTACCAAAAATACTTCTCATGAAGCCGTGTTGATGGACATATCTTACATTTTTAATCTTAAATTTTTTGTTTACAGTCTCTATTTAACCCTTACATTTATTATGCCTCTGCTTGACCTGAGGCTAACCAGCTTAGAGTTGCCTGCTCTTCTGAAACCAGGAGTTTCCCCAGATTTCTCAGATCTGTGAAAAAAATAACACTGTTGTTCATCTAATGTCTTTAAAGTCACTGACATAAATTTTCTGAATCCATGGTTTAAGAAAGATCCTAGTTTCAGTAAGTGCTACTACGTTTTTTTTTGTCCTAAATGGTGAATATTCTATTCCATCAGTATTTGCCTCCTGCATGTGTGTTCTTGCTTTGTTCCAAATCTAGGACGGAACATGATGTTGAGATGTCTTGCCTCTTTTGCATCACTATTCAAGATTTCACCATCTGTATCAAGCAAAGAATCCAATAAAGGGTTTTTTTGATCCCAATTATATTCTAAAATACTTTTAAAAATTCTTTAACCCTTTGGCCATTGACATATTTCCACTAGCACCCTTTATCAACTGCAGCTTCTTTCCAATAATGTATGTTTTAACACAGATGGCTTTTGACCACTGTAATTAGTCAAATCTGTTTTATCTGACTATGGTTTTGGTCAACATTCTTCACTTAAAATGTATTTCCCAAGCAGAAAGTATCAGTGGTTTTGAGTCAGGGAGTTATCACACTCAGGTTATATTCTGTTGTACAAAGAAAGGGTAGTGAATCGTAATTAGGCAATGTACAAATTCTTGTTTTTCTGAAGGAAATCCTACCGAGTTACTCCATGGTGGGCTCAGAACAAAACTTTACAAAGAAATTACATTTTATTTTAAAAAAATCTGAAGAAACTCTTTAGTAGCCCTGCCAGCACACACTGAAGTTAACTATTATAATAAAGGCTTTCTTCATGCATACTATAGACTGTTGCTTACAGCTCATATTGTTCCCTAGTGAGGTTTTCTCGGGAATATATAATTTAGTAATGCAGACACAGTAAGTTTGCATGTATATGAGTCTTACACATACACTATTCTGTTTCTAAAATGGACTAACATTATATCAGCCAGTAGGTGATATAACTTTAGGTCACAGCAACTGTGGATGCAAAAGTGAAATGGAGTTAGATGTAAGGGACTAGCCCAAATACACTTTGAAGAATAGAGATGCTGACATTTATGAGAAATACTTCTACATTTGGATATTTGTTACTAGATAATAAAGCAGTGGAAACACCAAAAGTTATCATCGTTATTCTCTTAAAACCAAGCGCATAAGTCTTTTTTGCTCTCTTCTTCCCCCCGTCCCCCCTCCAGTGAGTCAAATGGAGATAGAAGAAAAAATTAAAGGAAGAATGTTCTAATGGAACAGATTGTCCTGAAATATAAAGCTTAGGTATTTTAAAGGCTAGAAAACCATTCTATTTGTAGTGAGGACTGCATATCTAAAGATCATCACACTCCTTTTTCTTTTTTTTTTTTTGGAGAACTTAGCTCTCATCTGACTACGCATGAGAAATATGCAGAATTTAAAAATCCTTTGATGGCTTTTCATCTGTAAAATTATTTGGTACTATATTTAGTTTTAACACATTTTCACTTTGAGAGGATAATCATATATTTGTATAAAGAGAAACCACCCAAACCTGAATCATCTGATATAACACACACCAACTAAAAAAGAAGAAAGCAAATGAAGAGGAAAATAGCTCATATTCGCTACACGTTGTACGCAAAACTACATTTACTTGCTTTATGAAGGATTTTTGGAAGGTTTAAAGAAGTATGCCAAACTAACATAAAATCTTGCAATAGGCAAATGGAGCATCTAGCCAGCTGTAATGCTTTACTACTAGTTAAGGAATAAATGTATCTTCTTTATGGAGAGTTTTCCCACATTAAAAACACAAAAGAAAGACATTAGTCAATGCTTGCTCTCTACATTTGGTTTCTTACGTGAAAGAAATATGCTGACAGGTTGAAGAAAGAAATAGGTGTTGCAGGAAAGCAAATGCTTACCTTTAAAAGTATTTCTATGAAATTCTAGTGAAACTGCTTGTCTGTGCAATGTGACCAGGATGCTGAGTGAGGCACTACCAAAAGCTACACATACCATTATTCATAATAGTTATTATTCTGCACTTAGATTCTTACAAATCTCATTTGTCATCAGTTTATGGAAACCTTCGCCCAAAACTGAATCAAACTTCAAAAGACAAAGTCTGTTTGCAAAGCTGCTAACACCTTTCCATCTTTCTGAGTATTGTCAGAGTGGGAATTCCTAAAATACTAAGTAAATTTTTTTTTTCCTTTCATCCTGGCTGGTAAAAATAGCCAGAATCATCTAGGGTTTCTTTTAAGAGACAGCATAATTTCATTTTACTAATAAAACAGCCTTTCATGCAAAACTTCAAATGAATGTGTCTAATTTGCCCTAGGACCGACTTGAACTTTTGGCACCCACAGCATTCCTTGTCAAGGAGATCACAGACCTCCTACCCCTTAATCCTTCTGCTCATTTTGTTTGTTTTGAACCTCTCCCATCCTGGCTTCATCTGATGGCCTCCAGCTACTATTGCTGGAAAAGCCAGCAACAACTAGTCTCCATCTATCATTTGCATGTTGCTAATGATTTTATAGACTGCTATCATATGTCTGTTCATGGAATTTAGAGAGCTTAGCCTCTTCACTCAGACACCAAAGCTAAGCACCTTAACACTGGTGCTTTAAATATACCTTGCCCCACCCTTTTTTAAATCTTTGTGTGTGGCAAATTGAAAAAAAAAAAACCAAACCCTTTCCCACACTCAGTATTTGCTTGTAAAAGTCACAAAGTTTCTAGTAAGTGAAAAATATCAACAAAAGAAGAGGAAAATAAAGTTTTATCTAATGCATAGGGGCTGTGAACAGACATGAGCAACACTACTTTCTTGATATTATTTCCATAAGACTTTCCAAAGCTTTCAGCCATCACCAACACCGTGATGTGTGAAACGCAGTACAGAAGGCTTCATCTAGATTTTTTATTCTATTTCCTTCCTTCTGTCTTTTGGCCATGCTATGTTTATCTCTATTCCTTCTGTCATTCCCAGTTGCTCCATGGTCTCTGAAGATCACAAATGATCTTACACTTAGGTTGATGATTAAAATAACTCTTTTTAAAAGTGGAAGGGGAAAAAGATGACATGTGGATATGATACACCTGGCATTACATGGAAGAAAGACTTAAAAGGTAGGTCATAGGCAACAAATTTGCTTATTTGACTGCATTTATCCTTTCAGTCATAAACCAACTTTCAACTTATAAATTATCTTTAGCTGCTTGTTCAAGCTGTCAGCCAGAGGAAAGACTCCATCCCAAGAGCAGGCTAATTATCCCCATGGCCAAAGATTTCAAAACTTGAAAGGAAAACAGGAAGAAAAAAGAAAAAATCAGAAAAATGAGAGACTGGCTGTTCATCATTTCTATTCTTAGTGTATATTTGATGAGATGGTTTAAACACTTTGAAGTGAAAGGATCTTGATCACCACAATGGCTGATGCAGCCAGACTGTTTAGGCGGGAGTGGAGTGTCACAGACACAATTCCTATTCACAGGATTGAAATCAAATCTTCTAAAAAAAAGACTATCCCTTTTATTCTTATTTATACCAATTGCTAACTCTAAGAGGTAATCGACAAAATAGTTTATAACATTTCTATAACAAAAAGCATGATTATACAGTGAAAGGTGTAGTCAGACACATCAGAGTGTGACCCCTGTACTTATCCACAGAAGAAGGAAAGAAAGTAAAGGTTCCTGCTAAAAGCCTAAAAAGGACTCAGTTAATAATGTGAAGTCCCTTGAGTAATTCCTAATCAGGTTATAAGTATAACTCAAATATAAGATTTGCATGATGCCCTTAAGTGTCATTATTGATGCTTGATTGTATTAATTAATACGTTGTCAGCATCAGCTGGCAGTTCCCACTGCCAGATCCCACTTTGTGAATGATTCCTTAAATTGTAAGTCAGTGCAGGATATTGTGAAAACAAGTTATTGTTATGTTTACTGCGGTAAGCTTGTAGTTCACTGCAATTGCATAGTAATATAAAATAATTTGTTTTTGTAATGATTTAGGGTGTTTTTTCCCTTCAGACTATCTGCTGCTACATTTTCAACTGTCATAATCAGTCAGAGAGGATTCTCTCAATGATAACAAGGCAGAATAGAAAATTCAAACCAACCTCCACAGACAGCGAGATGTCTTTCATTAGATTTGGTAGCATACAGCTGCACTTTGTTCTTTCAGCCACACTGATAAATACTTTCATTGTGTATGTTAATCAGACTGGGAAAAGATACAGAAAATGGAAGAGTCAGAGATTTAAACTACATTGCTGAATAATTACATCAGAAGATGTGCCATTTACTAAGGGTTTCTTTTTTCATAAGTGAAAAACATTACAGAAAATGCACGGTAATTATTTTTTCTTAGAGGATACAAACCTTTATACTGACATGAAAAAGAAATGGAATAGTATATCCATTATAATGGCTATTAATAGGCATCCCAAGGACAGTGGTACACAGGATCCCACAATATTTCATAAAAGAAGGAAAATCAAAGCAGTTCAATATATAGCAACGAAGGTTTTCAAGAGGCTCCTTTCTATATTACAGGGTTGTGCAGAAAGGTTCAGAGACCTTCCAAGACAAGGAAGGCACCAGCACACACAATTCCCCTTGGACGCAAAGATTATCGCCTTCAATCCTATTGATTTTGATGAGACTATTATATACTGAAATGAATGCTGTTTGATTTAATGAGACTTTTTATAGATACAAATTGCTTTCCTTAATTGTAATGGGTAGCATGTAGGTAAGAGAACAGTATTGGATCCTCAGTCTTTTTGTGTATAGGAAAAAGCAATTTCCTGAGCTGCAGGACTGAAACGTCCCACCCCATCAGGGAGATGCTGCTTCATCTTTGAGATTATTTTTTTTCCTAATATTATTGCTGAAAAAAGCATGTTTCATCTATGTTTAAAAAACCAAAATCCTACATGAAACCATCTCATTGATACATCATTTAGCTGTTGCTACAAAAGTGTTTAATTATCCTTACACCTGGTCTGAGCCCATTACAGCTGATGAAAAAATATAGTAGGCTTTTGACTAAGCCTATTGGTATATCAGAAAACTTCATTTCTATTCCCAAATCTCAATTTGATTTAGGGCCACAGTACAATTATAGCAAGTTCTATCCAAGAAAAGAGAATTTACTGAGATTAAATTGCATTACGCTCATCATATGTATTCCAGAGGCACCAGACTAAATCTCAGTTGACGTCATTTGTTTCCAACAAACAAATATATAAACCAAAATTAACAAGTATTCCAAGCATAAACTCACAGATGTAGTGGTATTTAAGCTCTGTTTGCCTGGGTATGGAACGGGAATTAAAAGACAAGCATTAAGCAATGACCGGTGTAGAATACACAAGGTTTGGGAGTCTCCTGTCCATACGCTAAGCATGAGAAACAACATGTGAGTAAACTGGAGGTGGTAACTCTGTGAGGATGATTCAAAGAATACTGCAAGTCTAACACATCTCGGTCCTCATCCCTCTTTCTACACAGTTTATATGATCAGCAAAAGTACTACTGCATATTAGTAATTTAGTCAATTTTTCATTAACCTTAATGTTTCACAGATCCTTCTCTTTTTGAAACATAGTATCATGAAATTTTTGCTAACTTACACTGAAAAAAAGTCACATCAATGTCATTATTATTTTAGCAGAATTCCATCACTTTAAGAGATCTCTATCCACTCCTATTGTAATTTAAAATCATTCACCAATTGCTACAATGACCTTCAAACTTCTTGTAGAAGTGAGTTCAAATTTTCTGTGCTGGCTATAAAAAAAACCCAACATCACTTCTTAATGCAGACAATTCTTCGAATAAATAGACAAAAGTCATATTAGCTAATTGACTTCATTAGTGTGCTATAAGTATATGGGATCCGTTCTGATTTTGTGTCTTAAATTGACCCCACTTGATGAAATACCCAAGGCAAACCACTGATTTTTACCGTTGCTACAGGGCTGCTGCAAAGGAAATGCATTCTGACAGATAAATTACAGTCTCATCTTCTATCAGCTTCTTTTGGGTTCAGCAATTAAGAATATTAAATGCTTAAATAACCAGAGGAGTCAAACCACTTAGTCATTATGTAATACAACTCCAAAGTTGGAAATGACCTGAAATTCAAATTAAAACGTCCCTCTTCTCCATCTAGAATGGTCTGATCCAAGAAATCGCATCTCCCAGTAAGTAAAGAATATGCTACATATGTTTTCAACAGCTATTAACTCAAGGGAATTAGTGAGTAATAGATCATTTAAATTTAGGAAGACAGAATTTCCCTTTTAAACCAGCACTCCAAATGGAATTATTTGAAATGGCAAGAGGAGAGAGAATCGTTTCAATCTGTTTCACTAACTAGGTGACCTCTAACAGTTAAAAGACTAATTAGGCCTTCGGTGTGTAACTAACCGAACCTCTCCCTGGCAACAATTACAGCAGCTGCCTGAGACTTCGAATTGAGCTACTGGAAAACCGCTGAATGCCCATTGTAAAAAGAAAACAAGCCACAAAAGCAGAACCTGAAAAATTAAAAGGAAACCGGATAAGAGTGGTAGTGGTACGTGTCATTTTTTAATGTTTGGGAGCTTGCTGGACAGAAAGGAAGCTTACAAGATCTACAACGTGCACAGTGACTTCCTTATAAGAATAACGATTTTTGCTGTAGCTATAAAGGCTAAGTGACAGAGATGCCCTTTCAGGCACACCGTGACCCTGTTGCTGCAGCCAGGAGTAGTGCGCTGCGCTCCCTAACGTACACTTGCATAGCCAGGCTCGTAGATGGGACAAAGTTTCAGCAGATGGGAAGCCGGGAGAGCCTGGTGGCAAAACCCACTAACAACTGCTGTCTTATCCCCACAGGCCAGAAAAAAACCACTTCAGCAGCAACCGTTTCTAGCGGGAAGCTGGTCCCCTTTGTCCTTCCTCTTATAGTGTATCTCCGGGAGCTTTCCTCCATCGCATTTGCTATTTTGCACAACACAGGGCAGGCTGGAGCAACGCCCACGTTTTAATACTTCATTCTTATCTGGGAGGACCTGTAAGTGTGCATGTTTCTATTCATACAAATGATTTCATGAGTTTCCAATAAAATTTGCTATCAAAAGCAAGTATGCAAGCCATATGGACAAAAAGGTTATGTGTGTGCCTCAGATAAATTTCAAATAGCGTGAGGATTATGTCCTGTATTTGTCTGACATGGTATAATACATAAAAATGAACCAACTAAAATCTAAGCCTTTTACTTTCCAAAATCTCCAAGTTCATTCAATGGAAGAGCTTTTACATTGCCATGACAGTGTGCTCCATCTCATGATGGCAACATAGGAACAGAATTGTCCATAAAGCTTGTGACTATAATAAACAGAATATTGCAGGAACAATACTTAATGTGGAATAAAAATAGGCATGACATGAGTGGATTAAGGACCACAAGAATATGGTTTTCTAAAATCCTGCCTCGATTTTTTCTTATGCTAAATAAAACCAAACATTATAAACAAAACTTTAAAAATACCCCTAAAACCACCAAGAGATTAAGTTTCTAATTATTTTTATGGTATTCATTCATCTTTTTCAACTATTTGTGATAATTTTGTTTTGCCAGACAAGGAGTTTTAACAGTTTAAAAATTGTCACAAAAGAACATGTTTCTTATGGGCCTAGTAATTTTTATATATTTATGGATAAAAGGAGCAACTGGGGAATATTCTCACTAAAAGGGTAATCAGGAGGAAGCTGTGCTGTAGGAAGTGTCTTGTGCACCACGTTAGCTGCTCTGTGATCAGAACGAAGGTTATTTTCCCTTGTGGCAAATGAGGCAGAACAAAATAACTACATAGAGACATTCTCCGGCTCCTGCTTTGGAAGGTTTTAACTGCAGTACAGTGAAGCGGCTGTAGTAAATTACGATATATCCGTTTACTTAAGTAACTGTTAAATCACTTAGCAGTGAAGTTCTCTGTAAAAGCTGGAACTGAAATGGCACCGCAGACACTCGTGCAACAATTAACCTCTTAACTTACTTTGGTTTCCAGTAGTGTCAGAATTTTGAAGCATTTCAGATGTGGAGAAACAGTAGCCTTGTCTTTACTAATTGGAAAACATGGCCAGCATTAGGATGTATGTATTTTGGCAGATTGCTTGCATTTTCTGGCTTTCTGTTTTGAAATTATATTAATATATCTGCTAACTTTCCTGTCTTTCATAGTAACTTACAATAATTCAGGTAGTTTAAGCTCCAGCTCACCCATAAATATCCATGATAAGCCTATGGCAGTCTAACAATATCAGAAACAAGAAAGTATTTGTCTAATACTACATGGAAAGAAAAATATTGCGCAACACATAGTCCAGTTCAATGAAACTTGGGTGTCACACTGTGACAGTCAGCTGTATTTTACTTGGCATTGTACATTCATTTCCACGTGGACGTTATTCATATCCTATATCTATACTCCAGCAATACGGAAAGGTTCTTTTCTGCTTGGACACCTTGCTTCTTAAAAAAAGAGCTGTGACTGTGATGAAAACGTCATACTTTGTTCTTACTGATAATATAGTTTAAAAAAGAAAAAAATATATTGAAAAATCGGTGATAAATAATTTCCTTGACTCCTAAGAGAAGTAGTAGCCAAGTTCCACATGATATCTGGTTGACTTCAAACTCTTCTCTAATGGTTTTTCATTTATGATCAGACTATAATTTGGCATCTAAGATTGATGATTTATACTTTTTCTGTGGGTTGCTGTGAGACTGCCTATCTCTTACTTTCTCATATTGCATAGAACAGAAGAGAAACATATTTCAAGTTCTGCAGTATTCCAGTTTCGCTGGCAGTGAAATCTGCTTGTGATTTGACAAATATGAATCTGATGATTTTCCATCGTTCATCAGACCTTCAAGAATCTGAGATAAAAATATTAAAGAATCTGAGATAAAAATATTAAAAAGGGCACAATCACTAATTGCACAGCTTCACATACAACCTGACAGTACTTCCAGAAAATCTAATCTGCTAAAGCCACAAATTAAAACACTTTATAATAATCCAATGACAATGGAATTATGTAATAGCCAATGACTAATGCAACACATGCTCCTTAGAAATCATATCAATGTCTTTATATTCCTTTATACTTTAAAAGAAATACACTTAACTATAAAATATATGGCTAACCATTAATGTCTTTGCTAATTCAGGGACTCTGGTGATTTACAGTTTACCAACTATAGCTCATAAATATTCTTGTCTAATACAGGCTGATAACTGTCATCATGTGCAAAAGACTACATCAGCCCCCTTTCAGATGAGAAGGAAAGTTCTGCCACTAATAATCTTCCAATCATTTTGTCACAAATGAAGAAGTAACTCTTTTCCATTATATGACCTGCACATGCTTGTCAGTGTGCATGGGGCTCTCTTCTTTGGATCTTTGCAATACAGAGAGACAAACAAACTGTAAAATACTGCGCTTTTTGGTAGCTATAATGCTCCCTACCAGTGGTATAAGTGGAAAAAAATTCATACACATAACCCTATAATAAAAAGAATACTCTAATGATAAAGTGCAGAATAAGTAACGCATTAGGGCCTTGAAACTATCAAAGACTGGGTACACACATACCACAATATTAAAAAAAAATACACCCTCTGCTCCAGAAACTTAAATTATCTTTATGACAAGTCACAAAAGTAGAGAAAAACCAAAAGCCTACTACAAGAAATGTCTATAATCAGTTTGCTGAAGAAACTTATCTATCCGATTTTTAATCATGGAAAGCTTTAGTACCACATTCCAAATTATTATACCTTTTTCTCTTTACAAAGGTAATCTTCTTGTGAGCTTTTATTCATGACATAAGAGGACCATGCCCTGACACAGACAAATGACAGAACATGCTAACTCATAAGGGCTAGCACTTTGAGGGTTGTTCAGTGACTCACCAATTCTCCATATTTTTGTCACATAAAACAGTGGATTTATTCTAGAAGATGAAGTCCCCATACTAGGTATTCTAGGTAGTTTTACAGAACTGCACTTCCACAACAATATTTTATTGTAACCATAAATAACTGTTTGTAGAATACCAGAGGTAATTGATGTTGGCTGTGAGTAACTCAGTTAATAACCGCTCCCTCCAATGTTCTAAATAAAATTTATTTATGGCCACACAGGAACCATATAAAACACAGTATGCACACCACTACAGACATCAAAAACTGATTAAATAAATGATGCTTCATTTGCATGTAAAGGTAATAAGCATTCTTGCATTTGCTAAATTTATTTTTGCCTTACATCACTCTCTGGCTGCTCAGCAGCACATAAGTCTCTGCATTCACAGGAGAATTCTAGTGTTTGCTGACTCTTCAGCACTCTACGTATCCTCGGGATTCTTCTTCTCCCATACTATCCGTACATTATTTACTAGTATACCTGTATCCATTCTCACTCCTGTCTCTTTGGAGCAACACAATCTCTGTTATCAACCTCCAAGCCTTTCTAAAACCCTAGCTACAACGCATAAATATTGACTCTTTACTTTAGGATCAGTGAAGCCACTAGCTTAGTCTTGCTTTCCATCAAAGATGCATTCACACAAGGTTTACAAATAAAGTTGAGAAATAAGCATTACATATTTTTTTACAGATGTCAATACAATGTGCAACAGCATATCATTAGCAAATATTTTCAGATGTATATATAAGAAGTACTGTACACAAGCACCTTACTAGAGCCAAGCAGTTAACTGTTAACTGCTGAGTTAAAACTTTGTGGTTAAAAAAACTTTGTACTTAAAGCATGTGGTTAAAACTTTATAAACTATCTTTAAATATAATACTGATTGGATGAAAAATGAATTTACTTTCAATGTTTGATAATCATGGATGTTTATTTTATGTCAGACCTCCATTCTGAGATTTAACACTCAAAAGACAAAACACACCTACAGTCCATGCGTCTTCTACTTCATACACCATCTCTGCACTGAAGCCACCCAACCTCATTCATATATTACTAAAATTCATTCTTCGGTGATCACTCCATGATTTTACTGCTATGTTGAAAAGCAACTCTGATTTCACTTTTTCTTTGTACTAGCTGTCACATTTTTCTTCTCCAGATACACCTTCTACTTAATTTATCCCTTTTACAACTTGGTCTACTTCATACCCATATGTTCAGCAAAAATCTACTTCCAGGATACATTCCTACATTAACTAGAGCCAGAGCTAAAGACCAGCTGAAATAGTTTTGAATCTGAATAATCTTATAAACAGATTATCAAAGGACTTTGGGTATCCTGCACAAAAGTAATGCTACTCACTTTAAGTGATCTTCTAAGGACATATTTACACAAGGAAGTGACTTTAAAGAAAGATGTAAATGTAAAGGGAGATTGCTACACTGAATAGACTTCTTATGCAAACACTCATATACTAAAATGAAACTGTGTCATACTGAGATGAGCAAGCAGATATTCTGGAATTGTTTCCCTTGTAGGTAAATTCTACGTGAGCATCCCCAGATGGTAGTGTGGGTCTTAGGTTTCTTGGCAAGTTGCTCATATTTTCTGGCTGGCTCATTTTTATTCCAAATCCTCTAGACGAAATAAATGCACTTTGCGGGAACAGGCTACATTAAACATCACCCCAGCAGCTAATACCATTCACCGACAGAGCGCAGCTTCTTGTTACATTTTCTCCAGCAAGCCAGCCAGCAAGAGAGGTGCTGAGCCTCTCCTCTGCCTGCTCGCTCATTCATCACCCACCCAACAGTGCCAGCGCTGCTGTTTGTAAAACTGTATCAGAATCTGGATCAGAAGATTTCTCTTACAGAGGCCTACAAAAGGGAGAACAAGAACAAGTAAGCATAGACAGCAGAGGGCAGAAACCTTTTAGGCTTCTTGTGAAGCGGCGGCCAGAAAGTAATGTTCTACTACACCACCTGCCATTTCTGGGGCTACTTGATCTGATTTCTGCTTCAAAACTGGCCAAAAAAAATTAATTTTTTATCAGACCCTTTGAGAGCACAGGTATTTTTATTAGGCTTCATTAATATGCACTTAGAGTCCATATTTGGCTATAATAATTTATTTTTTGAGGTTCTTCACTTTAGACCCACAAAACAACCAAGTCTTTAAAGAGAACACTATAAGTATCCGCTTAAATGTAAACATATGCTCTAACACTATAGGAAATGTCCTTTCCCAAATCAGAGATGGAGGCAAATCTTCACAAACAGAAGAAGAAAGCAGGCAAAACTGCTGACCTAGTCATGGAAAGGCCTGGTGAGGACAACAAGGCTCCTTTGATCTGTCAGTGGGATCCTCTTGCCATAAAATAAAGAACAACAGGACTGCCTGCCTTAACTAAGTCACTCAGTACTGCTGGAAATAAAACAGGCTTTAAAAAAAACCCTTTTCTTTATAAATAAAGTCAGTTCAATCAGAGGCAAATGCAGCTGCAGCAGTGAGGTTGGCAAAGGCAGTACATGCAGGAGCAGTGTGCAGGAACAGGGCAGTCACCGCAGCCCCACCAGCCCCAAAAGGCCCCAGCCAGCAAGCTCTCCTGCGCTCGCGGCTCTGAAGGTACCTTCTGAGCACAAGCTACCTCCCAGTGGCAGCTCATCGCTTTGTTTGCAAAAGGGTGAAAAACTGGGCATGAAAAAAAAGAAAAGGAAATGCGTTTTGACTTTTGACAACTTGTTGCGTTTTAAGACTAGAATGGTGCTTCAGGTCCTCTTAGATTGTGCATTATTTACTTTTCATAAGTCCATTTATCTAAGTTGCTTGAATGGGATCTTTTTTCCCCATAGCTTCAAACATAGAACCATTTTTTTTGCAAAAATGGTTCTTTCTACTGTCATGTTCTCTGCTGTCTGTTATTTCAAAGACTTAAGTAAATTACATTTTTTCATCTAAATTTCTTAATGCTTTCTTCTTTCTCTTTCATCTGCTCTTTCCCAGTACTTCATCTGCTTTGTTCAATATAAAGATCACTAACAGGCTAAGGCATGAATTTGATGTGTGTTTTCTAGATATAACTAAACTAACAGCCTCCAAGCAATTACATCAAATAACATAGGGCCTAAGGGCTTAGCATATAAAAAAATCAAAACAAAACAGATTTTCCATATTTGCAAGTGTATTTTCCTATTATTTTTGAAAAAATGTCTTTTCATTGTGTGTAACCTATAATTTGTGGTACTGATAGAAAGCCAGGGAAACATGGAAAAACTGGTAGCATTATGCAAGAACCCATTATGGTCAAAATTATGTCTAGGACCCGGGAATGATCCAAGGAGAATTGACTAGCTCTTTGGATAAGCAAACCTACTGACCAAATGGGGATGACTCATCCTCATTGTTTCCATTTCTCAAATCCCACTGAAGAAAAGCTAAAGCAGCACTGAGTCTTTTCCCGAGTGCATTCCTACAGAAACACTATAAAGCTGTTATTGAGAGAGTTGCAGCTGGGACAAGGAAGGGGAGCTGCCCCTAGATGCAGTGTGATAAATACATGCTAACAGTTTGAAAGATTTTCAGATTCACTTCGTGCACAAATGCCAAACTGGCATCAAGCAGAAGCAAATCCATGTTTATCAACGTAATCAAAAGACTACATAGCAGTCTCCTCATAAAGCATGTACCAAGGAAAGAATCACTTCTTCCAGTGCAAAAAACCTCTTAAGGGTTTTCAACAGCAGTATTTACTTTTTTTTTTTTTTTACCCCAGATTTAAGCATATTGCTCTTACATGATGTTGAGAAAAAAAATGTACAACTTTTTTTCCCATCAGTCCTGTTGACTGCTCTGGTTTGGTAAAACCACTGCACCAGAATTGTTTCCTGTGCTGGAAGCAGAGAATGGAACTGAAGTGTTTCAATAGCAAAGCAATGTTGCCTTGAACTTTACATCAACACAGAGGCTTGTCTCTTCACATTAATTTGTGACAATTCTGACTTAAGTTAACTGTAGAAATTTTAAATTTGATTGGATCCACAAGTGACTTGTCTCTTCTTATCCATCCAAGGAAGAGCAGAGTCTATAAAATTGTACTTCATTAGTGGTGCTAGATTGATTCTGATAGAAACAGCATTTAATTTTTTCCTCATCAATCACAGCACAGAATAAAATTCCTGCTAAGACGACACTCTGTACCCTCCATATTTCTGATCCATGGTTTTGGTAAAATTAAATTTTCACAGCTCCCAAGCATATAACCCTTAATTCACAACTTCGAAGGAACTGGAAAAAAGAGAACTAAGGAAAGCATTTTCTTCTTAATAACAAAGGCTAGGTAAATGTATGATCTCAGAGCAAAGAAATTTGTCAAACACATTCCCAGAAAGGTCACCCCCTTATTTCAGGTCGTATATTGGAAGAATGTTTCAAATATATTCTGAGTATCAGCTGAACTACTCTTTTGCTAAACACCAGGTATTTTCTACCTAAAAATATGAAAAGCACATCGTACCTCCTCCTTAAGCCTAACAAAGGAAGAGGCATCGACACACGTTGTGTCTGTTGTTTTGTCTGTTCCCCTCTGTTTGCAACCGGTAGCAGTTTTCAAGGGCCCTCAAACACCGGTCAGGCAAGTTGAAAGCCCTTGGTGGGCCCACTGGGACAGCATTCCGGGGCTGGGCTGTATGTGAGGAGCAAATGAGCAGCGTGCTCAGAACCTGTTCCCCTTGCATTTTTTTTAACCGCTTTTACGTACAACAGATAACAAATCTTTCCAAGCTTCTCTTCTTACAATCTGTTCTTACTTTCCAGGCACAGAAGTAGACTTCTTTCACAGTGAAAGACTTTTTTGGATTCATTTTCACTGGGTTTTATGAGCAGTTTATGTTGCTCCTCACTTAGGAGCAAAAATGAAAAAACAACCAAACAACATAAAAACCACACTAAAACCAAATTATATTTTAAGGAAACCCCAAGAGACGCTGACACAAATGTATGCAGCCACAGTACATTGGACATGAAACCCGAAGTTCAGTGCATAAATAGAATAAGATAGATCTCTTCATAAGGATATGGCAAAGTTATCCAGCCTCCTGTTAAACACCTGCAAATTGGCAATATTTATAGAATTTTTCAGAAAAATACAAAAACTCACTACTCTTAATTTTAGGGGGAAAACAAACAAAAAAACCCCCAACAATCAATAAACTCTTAAGGATTATAAAAGAGTTTTTTCCAGGCTCTACCTGTTATCTCAGACTTGGTATCAGCCACAGAAACATCTTTCCTATAAAGGCGGATATTTGTTCTGAGTGCTGGCAGAAACAGTGATGACAAAGCAGCAAACAGGAAGATCAGCACAATACACTACTGAGCAATTAATCAGAATTTGGAAAACCACAAATTTTATTTTCAGAACTGTAAAACCCTAACAGGAAACATACATATTCTTAAGCTCTAGATATTCATGACATTGTTTTCTAAAGCTTGTTAAAAGATCACAAAACATTCCTTCTTAAGCAGACTTGTGAGAAATATTTTACAATTAAAAAATACTGCCTTCTTTGAAATAGAAATGGTGATTTTTCAATTTCATGCTGTAGTTTTACAAAAAAAATAATTGATATTTTATAATGTGAAGTCCTATGGCTTTACCTTGCAGATTTTTTTTTTGTCATTCTATTTTAATTGTTATTATCTTTTGTATTTATGTTTTGGTCCTCTCCAGCAGTCATGTCAACATTATTTATCACATAACTAATAAGAATCTGAAAAGCCTCACATAAACAAATTACTGGGGGTGGAGTGGCGTGGGGAGGGGAGGAGGGAATCCTGAAAAAAAAGAAAATCTGAAGTAGATCTTTTGAGGCCTTCTTGTCATGCAGAACTATGAAAATAATTATTTCCATATTAATTTTCAGATTAGCCTAAAACCATTCCCTATCTCTTCCTCCAGACATAGAGGAATATTTTGACATTTCCAGATCAGCCTTATTTAAGATGTCTATTCCAGATATACTCAAATTTCTCACGGTTTTAAAACAATGAGGTAATCTGTTCTCCAGCAGTTAGGTCATTTTTTGTGGTGCCTGGTCATCGTTTTATTTAAATATCAACACTTGACCAAATCGCAACCCAGGGCAGAAAAATACTACTGTGATACAGATTAGCTCTGAGTGTATTTATTTTGGATGTATCCTTATATTCCCCTAAAAAGAAAGTGTATGTATATAAAACTGTGTGTGCGTATACATAGATACATTTCTATAGAGCCTCAATTTTAAAGTATGAAAATTGACTGTGCATTTAATCAAAACAATTGTCAGAGGCTTTAGAGCAAACCAGAACAGAGAGGGCAGAACAGAGGGTTGGCTTGTATCTTTTGAACCAGCACTTTGATGGTTTGCAATAAAAGACCTAAATAGTTTTCAGATGCTGCAATTCAAGCAGTAAGAAATTCTGAGAAAGATGTTTCCAGCTGTGGTTTTCACATTTTTCCTGTATCATCCAGGATTTTTTGTGCATTTGGGGCAAGGGGATGGGGGGCATTATTTGTCTTTCTGGATAAAATTCTGTCTTTTGCAAGCAGTTACCATTCAATATCTGCATTCAGCTCTCAGTCCCAATTGGATTAGCAGGGAGTACCTCACAAAGCAACAGACAGTTATGTTGTACAAACCCCTAGAACTTCAGAATTTTCAAAGAAATGTGGCTGAGTTTAAATTAAAGCTCTTTCTTTTCCCTCAAATGTATACATTTTAGATGTACTTTAAAGCTAACTCCATTCTGTATGGATGCTGTTTGTGAATTTATCAGATTGTTCATTTCTCTGCCTGTAAGCACAATCTTGTACCTACTTATTTCTTCTTTATTTATTTAAATAGTAAACTTCAAAATTATTTAGAGGTACAGCTATGATTGCAAGTACTCTACATTCCCCTCGCTTTCCAATCACTTTAAAAGATTTTCTTTTCAAACAAATGATAAATATAAAAACCAATTTCTTCTTCACAAATGTCACTCATGTGGAACTAAACTAAATCACACAACAATTAACAATATGTTAATGAACTAAACCAGAAGTTTAATGGCGATGAAAAAAGCATTTCTAGCAGTTATAGTGAGTAGATAATTTTAAACAAAAGCTTCCTGCAGCTAAATACATTGCATAAACAATAAACTTCAGTTTGTGATTGCAAAAATGGATTTTTGTTTGCAACAATTTGCTCATTTAGCAATAGGCAGAGACTAGAAACAAACAGCATTTCCTGCTATAGAGAACATAGTGATTTTATCTTGTAAAAAAATAGAGTGTGGCTACCATAAAACATGTTTTTTTGGCAATTGATCACCACACCTGGTATTATTTAATAAGACACAAAAAGCAAAAAATCCTTGCAGAATATTTAGTTCTCTTAGACTGAAGTTAATGAATTATTGGCTTCAGTAGGGCCACGGTTTATGTTAAACTGATCTTAATGCAACAAGAAATGAGTTCTGAAGTTATGAGATAGAAATACATCTGATATAAAAAGAAACAGGTGGTGTATACCTCAAACAGCCTGCTAGCCTGAATCTCCTTTTTCATATACACAGTTTACCTCTCCCTCACTTGCTGGATTGCAGTCTACAATTATTTACGAGGAGAAATATTAACCAAAGGAAAGTTAGTTCAGAAATATCTAGAAATATTTCATGAATACGTTTTCAGCTTGCCCAAATTCTTTCAATAGAATTTAATATTAAAACTAAAAAAACCGCAAACATTACTAAAATAAGAAATCTTTTAACCTCAGAAAATTATTGCATTGATTGTTCTTTTGAACTATCCATTACTATTTCTCACCATTCCTTCATTCTCTGTAAGTCTCAAAAATAACTCAAAAAGTCTCAAACTCAAGTCTCAAAAATACCAATGGTATACACAGCACACAAACACTGGGTGACATCTGACTGCAGGTTTGTGCGTCTGGAATTCAGAGGAGAAATTAAATTCACCTTTGCTTAAAGGGCAGCTTCACCCACTGCTGCAACATGCAGACTTTGTGTGTGACACATATAGGGAAAGGGCTTCAGTAACACGTGTGACTTTTCCTGGTCACCAAAAACATTCTGAATTTCACTATCGGATACGCACAAGCTCATCGGGGTATATTCATTTCCCTCATTCCCAAAATATCTTTTTTGCCCAAATAACTTTTTTTTTCTTGCTAAAGGCAAAACAATTTCAGCCATTTTAGAGTTGCCATTAATATAATTTATCTTGTTCATTAATGGGCATAATTCTGTTTAGAGCTCTTTATAAGTGTTTTTCTTAATGTAGTCAACTCATTTGTCTGGCGTGGACCTATTCTGTTTTGCTATAGTCCATATGCTCATCAAAAACAATGTATAATTGGCTGCACAGCCTTATTTGCATGTCTTTCCATCTGTCCTTGTCAAGTAAACTTTGTTTTATTATTTACTATTGGAAAAATAACCTTCTGTGCTCTTGAAAAGTGATTTAGTCACCTGCATAAGGTAATTTATTGTTCTATAGAATTCGTAAGGCAGATGCCTCTTTGCAAAGGAGGGCCCTATTGTTAGTGAATAAGAAGGGAGGAGAACAAGCACATGGGCTGATCTACTTCCCAGCAGGAGCAGCACACGACTGCTTAACATTTTGCGAAATTTTCAGATCTGGGAACTTTTTTTCTAAACGATAAACAGGAGAGACAACAGGCCTTCCCTGCTCAGCTGTGCAAAATGAATGAAAGAATTAATTAATTAAATAAATAAAAAAGTGCTAAAGTGCTACAAGAGTTTTACACCCTTCAGGTTTCTGCTTCTTTATAACTAATGTAGATTTGTCTTCAGATTGTTTTATAATTACGTAGCAAGTAGGATTTCCTTCATTTAGACCATGCATCCATAATCCTGACTCAATTACCTCTGCATGGATTGAAGACAACAGTTGCGCACACAGACAGACACAAGCAGAGGGATATCTTTCCCCCAAAGGAAATAGCAAGTTCCATAATTGATCTTTGCATATAAAGGGGGAAAATACTTCTTCAAGAGTGAGGTAATCCTAGAGTAACACACAAGGTGTATAGGTAAGTACAACAAAGTGCTATTTATTTAGATAGCACAAAATCTTTTTATTTCTTCTTCCAGTCAACACTGCAGTTAAGTTTCAGTCTCAGGAAATTTCTGACTGACTGGAAGAAATACAGCATCAGGCTATTAGCTTTACTGAGAGTTATGCAGTTACGTCCACTGATGAGAAACTCATTTCTTCCCTGCCCCTGTAATGTCTTTGCAACACTGCCACGTGTCCAACCTTTACTTATGTTCAGAGCACTTTTAAAGGAGAAAAGAGAACAAGTGGACCCTAATTTTGACACTTAGCTTCCTGTTTGAGCCTTACTTCTTCACTAGTAGGATTATTCTTCCCCAGTCTGCATGATTACTACCCAAAAAAACATACTCAAAGGTAGGAATCAGGGGAAGAAAAACTAACCACGCACAATTTACACCACTCTTCTCACTCTCATCTGTTTCTTGTTGTTAGTGAATGGCACAAGACCAGTTTAAAAGGGGCACCTGACCCTGCCTTATACATACACACGAGCAATCCCCATTCACCCAATTGTCAAGGAATGGCGTGCATCAGGAAGAAAGGTTGATTAGTCTGGCTTCAGCATTCTTGTACAAATCTGTTTTGCACCCAAACCGAACATAAAAAAGAAACTCAAGAAGTAACGTGGGAAAAGAAATTAATTTCCTTGCGGTTTCTAAAACTAACGTGGTTCGGACCTGTGATCTCCAGTACAGTGCAGACACTATCATACAGGGCCATTTAAAAAGCAGCATCACTGAAACAATGTAGTGTGAGGTGTAATACACTGTTTTCCTGTAGCAAGGTCAGATACATAATTCTAGAACTGCTTTTGCAAAGAGATTGCAAAGCAGGTGAGCACTGACTAAACATATGCACATATATATTATTCTATTTACAGGAACGGGATCAGTTACCTTTACATTTGAAGGACATTTCTTTAAACCAGTCAGAAGTAGTCAATTAAGCTTTTAAATTAATTCCACAAACAGCAAGACGTACCGGTGCATTTAATTTGTTCTGAAGTAGACAATGGCTAGGTTTTGTTACTGCCCCTCATATGCTACTATGGCGAAAAACAGAAGGTTTCCCTCCCCATTTGCTTTGTACAGCAGAGGTATCTCCAGCCATCTGTGTAACCAGAGTTTGAAAAATTTATTACCTGCTTCAGCTGAGCAAAACATCCACAAAAAATGTGTTTGTACAAACACCCCCCCAACAGCAGCAACACGCATATTTTCCTGCCATAAATTAAAACCAAGTTTGTTATGACACAGGAGCTGACTGGCGCTGCTTTTGACTGATTTTCTTAGCTTAGTTTGGACTCCCAAGCAGTATGGCTTTGTTTCCAATCAAGATCTTTGAGCATATCTAAGGAAAGACATAAATGTATTCAGGAACTAACGGGGGGGGAAAAATATACTATATTTATATAGTATATATATATTTATATAGTATATATATAAAAGTATACACACACCAGTTTGACTCACTGTTGGTAAAAGCCCTTGGATCTCACAGTGCTGCCTGAGAGCATGCTGGGTATTCAGATGCAGGCTTTCCCCACTAACTGAAATTAAAGAGCGATTTGTCGAATCACCTCTCATTTCCATACACCACAGGACCACTTGGTGGAAGGGACCACTCTCCCATCGTTTTGCTAGGGCTTGTTCTTGCAGCACTAGAGTGGGATACAAATTTGAAAGTCACTTACTTTGAAAACTTAACGAGAGCCAGTTGTTTGGACGTACTTTATGAAGTGATGTGGTGCTTTTCTACTTCCCCTTTCTGAAAGGCCTTGGAAAGAGGAAGAACGCACTGGTGCCTGGCTCTGCCACTTCATAACCCAGGAGAAGTAGGAGGGGCACTGTATGAAGCGTGCCACCACTTTGCACAGAAGAGCCCAGGTTCCCAGTGTATTTTTCATTGTGCATTTCCTCCGTTTTCTAAAAATTAGAATTTGAACCTAGCTAAGTATTTCTTGGTTTTCAGTATGTATTTACAATGTGTGGTATACAAAAAATAAATGTGAAATGAGATAAAGAAATTAATGTAGACGCCTTAGGTATACCTTCTACTGTCAAATAAACACATAGTTCTTGTAGACTTCTGTGGGAGTCCTGTGTGAGTAATGACTAAATAAAAACTGCTTGTATATGTTACAATTTATAAATACGCTGTATAAAAATAAAATATCCTTAGAGAGACTAGAACCATCCAGGAAAAAAAAAGATATATTATAGCTTCTCTTACTTTATTTTTAAAAAACTGTTGGCACAGTGGTCTAACATTTCAGAAATTCAATTAAAAAATGACTTTTGTTTTGCTCCCACATTTGGTAAACCTCCTCCTTTGAAATACTGGCTGCCACAAATGGAATTTTTTTTAGGAATACTTACACACACCTGAGCACAATTTAAAGTAAAGGCATTCTATCAGCAGTGTTACCCAGGCAGTAGTCTCACTTCCAGCAGCATCGTGTGGTCTTTTGCTGAGACTACGCAAAACACTTTAAATTCAAACCAGATTTAAATAATCCAGATCATTCCCATCTCAAGTGTATTGACATGTGGTTTGATAATCTGCCTCCACTTTGATCTGTGTTGCTCCCCTGTTGCCCTGTGCCCACCTAAGGTAACCCGTGTCTGGTAGCTGACTTCTGGTTGAAAGGTGTCTGGGAGCTCTCCAGGTCTCTTCGCGCAGGGTGTAGCGCTGAGGGCCGCTGGTGATCCCCTGTGCTGATCCCCTGTGCTATCATAAAGCAACTAGTAAATCATGACTGATAATCTAACTCAGACAGCTGCACCCCAGAACAATTAGCAGCTTGTAAACTTGAAGCACTGCTCTAAAGCTAGAGGTTTATGCTAAAGCCGGTGTGAAAGAGTTCAGTGGATTAGATGTGCAGACTATTTAGCAAGATTTACTTTGCCAGAACATACTGAAGCTAAAAATCATCAAGTGATAAATTCCTCAGGATGCTGCTCTAATCAAGGGAGCTTACAGAAGCATGTTCTACCTGTGAACATCACTCAAACATGGAATTATTTAATCAAAAGGAAATTTAAGTGCTTGAATGGAAATAGAGGTTTTATCATCTGCAGGGATCTGTCTGGGGGAACTAAGGTATGATTCATGAACGTATTCTGCTGTCACTTCTACCACAGATGCAAGTTAACTGCTGAAATCTCAGAACAATTTTAGTTTGGTCCTGCTTAAGTTCAACATCTTCTGTCATTGTGAAACATGAGTTATTCAAGTTTTATCAATCAAAAACTGAATTAAAATCAGACATCAAAATTTCCATGCCACAGGCACATTTTCCTCATGTTAAGATGATGGAAGTTCATTGAAGTCCAACAGTAAGATGAGGAAAATTAGGCCCTGCAGGAATAGTGAATGAAAGAGTTAAGGAAAGATGTGTTTTTTATTTAGTGTTGGAACAGCAGCAGCACAGGGTAACAAATCAGATGAGTGTATGCTATTACTACAACAACCACCAAAAAAAAAAAAAAGAGAAAGAAAGTTTGGTCTAAAAATAAATAAAACAAAGAAATCAAAGGCATTAGTATAAATTTATCTGGGGATTATCTTAAATGTCACTTTGACAGAGAGAAGTTTGGTGGGGTTTTTTTTGTTTTGTTTTGTTTTTTTAATTGTAAATTCACCTTTGTTGCTTGGCTCTTGCTTCAGAGTGGGAAAGTCCATCATGTTCCTGTTGCTCAGGACTGATAAATGAACAATTTATCATCTTTTGCTAAGGATCTCTAATTACACTAGCTAATAGGAAGAGTAAAGAAATTGCTTCAAATTTTTCACATCCTTGAGTAGAAAAATAATGAATAGAATACCAGTCTGCAAAGCGTCAGTTTATTGAATAATGTTGACTTAAAGGCAAGTTCAACAGGGTTGTCAATAGCTAGATGAAACTAGATTCACTCACATGAAGATAACTCAGATATGCAATGGTGTGGCTATTGTTCAACTCTTACAGGAAGAAAGGGAAGAAAAAACTTCAGGACAAGTGTCAAGTATCCACCTGATATGCCTGTCAGAGAAACACATCTCAGTCCTACCCGATACCATCTCTGAGAGCATATGGGAGTAACCTGGAATCTAGACATGAGACCCGGGAGTGGAACGATTCTTCTCAGGCTGTTAGGAAAACTTTATTTTATATCACTCAGACATATTTCAGCAGCCTGTACTACATCTGAATACAAGCCACAATTTTTTTACCTACTCTAGCTGTGTCTGCAAAACTCCATTTGCTTTGATAGTTGCACAAGCGCAGCCAAATGATCAGCCTAGCACAGTACGATTCACAGTGACGTTTGACTGGTTCTGGCAAACCCCGTCATTCTGCTTCCCTAAAGTCTGAAACCCAACTTAAAAACAAACTCATTTCCAGTGGATGTCTAAGAGCAAATTGGGAAAGAATGTCCTTTTTTATTATTATTATGTTTTTCCTTACAAATAAAGAATGTTTGCAGAAGACTTATTAATTCAACCAATCTTCCAAAATATCAGAGGCCTTCCTAAACTTTAGCAAGCTCTGCACTTCTCTGAAATTTGCTGATCCTTAGTCAGGAAGTGCAGCATTCAGGTGGCCACAGTCCCACTGAGTAGCATTTCATGCCAGGAATAGCTAGTCTATCCCGTTTCAGCAGGTACATTCACAAAATAAAGTGCTACTCTTGCTGACCAAGGATAACAAAAATATCCCTTATGGTTAAGTACTATACTGTATATCCATTTCATTAATATTAGGCTACATTTTATCTTATGAACATTGAAACTATCATGTACTCCATATTTTATTTCTCTATATATAGTATTTCTGCTATATTTTTGTCAGCATGATTTTTATCAAAATTCTTTCATTGTTTGCTGACATACTTGATTTAGGTTTGACTTTGACTCTCAAATGGTCCTATAATCATTGGCCTCCTTTTATAGTCCATTATGTTAAACCAAAGCTGCAGAAACAGGACTATTTCAGTCTCAGAGTGATTCAGAGACATTAAATATTTAGTAAGTTTTTCCTTTTAGCTGCTGAGTGACTCTTGAATAACCATTAAAAAAAACCAACAAAAAAACAACAACAAACAACCCAAACATCATCTAACAGATGCAATTGCAAAAAAATTCATCTGCATATGCAAACATTTGTTTATTTCACACTCAGCTGCTATCCTCTTTTGGCAGCAATAAAGTGACAAAATAAGGTAAGAAATGAAGCACCTGAACTCTGGTATCATAACGCAGATGTTAGATCCAGTGAACTATGTAGATCAGGTCAAGTGTACCCTGTCTTTGCTGCCCCTAGAGAGAATGCCTGGCATATCTTCAGCTGTAAGGGCAGAGGTTTTCATATGAAGCAGTATGACCTACATTTAAGGTGCACGTGTCCTTTACGTTGTCAGTAAGCTAGTAACGTGTACTTAACATTTCAAATGCAAAATGTAATGCAGAAGGGTGGTGCTGTTCAACATACCCTGTCAAAAGTAATCATTATTTCCCATTCGTTACACCACCGAGGCACATGCTTAGATTTCTGCCACTTTGCTACACCTAGCATCACATTGACAAATTGGAACTCCTCTGACAACACAAACATAAACAAACACAGCAGAAAAAACTGTATGAAGACAAAGCCTAAACTCTGGCCTTAGCGCAGAAAAAGGAAATGTTCGTATCTAAACCATAAATAACTTACAGAGAGTGCGCATGGAGAGACAAGGCTGAATTTTTCAGACCACTAGGACCACTCCCCATATTACGCCTTCAGCACTGAAAAGATTAGACACCGGACAGACAATTCCCCCTGTGTTAAGGTATTGACTTTCGGTGTAAGGCTGGCAGAGGTGCTTTACCTGCTTCATGGGCCAGGTGCTCAACTTCTTTCACTTCTGGCAGACCCAGAAGAGGAGGTAAATCAGAGACACCTCAAAATTAGTCACTAAACAGCCTGTTGTCATCTCCTGCTTGCATCAGAGCACTTAATCTATTTGGGCAGAATTCTGTTTCTGTTAATGAAAAACGGTTACCTGATGGCCTATGGAAGTGTAAAGAGCTAATGTGACTTCCAGATGAGTTTCGCTATCTCCTTTTCACACACCTCCTTCCCACACTTTCTTCTGACTGCTGTGAGTGCTCATAGTGACTCAAGGGATTCCTTCACCAGACCCTTGGATGTACAGAAAATGCTGGCTGCTTCCACTACATCAGGCCTGACAGGCTGTGACCTGTCTCCATGACACCCCAGATTAGTAGGTAACAGCTGTGGGAAGACAAGCTAAAAACTACTGGCATAGCATGTAAGTAAAAAGGAACAGCAGTAAAATCAAAGTCATTGAAAATCCTTAAAACCTTCAAAAAGCATTTAATGAGTTATTATAAGAAGATAAAGGTGAAGACAAATTGAAAGCAGCTACCAGTGCTAGCAACATAGAGAAAAAAAAATAGAAAAAAAATATCAATATTCACTGTATTGAAGACTTTTTGTACGAAGTTTTGCAGTGACACTAGAGCTGAATGCTCATATATGAAGTGTGTCAAAATTGGGCTGTTAATCATTCAGATGTTCACATTTATATAGCATTCTGCGAAGATCTTAAGAAGGTTGGCGAAATAATGCACTTTAAAAAACCAGCACAACGAAAAATTGATAACCATGAAGTTTAACAAAGGTTTGGCAGCTGAGCAAAGAGAAAACCAGATGACTGGAAGCAGACCTAGTTCAAACACTAGTCTGGGGATCTGTGCTATTTTGTTACAGGATTTCTGTGACACATCACAAGTAAGCAATGCTCCAAAAGAAAACAGGACACTGGGTCAGATCCTGATTTTAGTGAGAAACACTGCTTGCAACCCCAAAGATGAAATACTCCGTGCTTCTCAAGTCTTATCTACCTTAGGTTCCCCCAATACAAATGATACCATAGGGCAACAGTCCTGATAACACTCAGTTGCTGTGGTGCAGACGGACAGCTACTCGTTAAAACTTCTCCACCGCAGGCACAGTTGCACCACACCATTAGAGCGCCTGATCTACCAGCTCAGAAGTGTTTCATAAACCCAGAACTGTATGGAGGGGTTTCTAGCGGAGGTTCTATCTGCTGGGAAAAAAAGTTACTCATGTCACAGATTGAGAAAAAGACATTGCCGCCAGCCTGGGAAGACTGACTTGTGTCAGACTCTCAGTGTTTTAAGCGCTTCAATAAGGAATGAATAACATACTTCCTTAGCACACAGATATTTCAGAAAATTGTGCATGAAGGCCGAGCAAAAGTTGATGCCCCGTTACTGCAGTAACCACAGAATGTGTAAAGTTTCTGGATAAGTATTTACTAAATAGAATATTGGGCAAAATTTTTTTATATGCTTATCAGGATTTTATAAATGTAAATAGGAACAGAATTAAACAATCCTCATCCCCTTGAGAAGGGTAGCACTGAATTTATGCAATGTAAAAATAGCCTGACTCAAAACCAAAGAGTTGAAGGAGTAGTGAAGTTGAAGATTAAAATTCTTAAGAAAACTTATTTAAAGTAACCTTGTCTGAAGCAAGAACATGCATAATGAGACACTGGCTGAAGAAAACATCTGTCCCCTCATCTGTCTGAGCTCATTATACGTATATTTAAATATGTATATCCTGTTACAACATAAGCATCAATTAAAAAGTCACCAAAAGAAGCTAAAGAACAGAGAGCATTTATTTGAAATCCAAATTTGAAACATCTTAATTAAAACGCTATATTAATCATCAATTATCATTTTTTAATTGAAAAAAGATCACGTAAATAGCAAAGATCATTTTCCTTTAGCTAACAGGAAAAGACAGACATTTACAATTTTCTGTCCTTCAAATTCAAAATGGGTTCTCGAACCCAAATCAGACCTTCTATATAATCATCCTAATGCAGACTGGGGCTGGAGTTTTTTCTTTCCAACCCACTTAAACATTAGGATCTGATTAATTAATTTTATTTATGTCTGAAAAATGAGACATACCTGCCCCAGCTCAGACGTGTATCATAGCAGGATCTTGAAGTTATCTTCAAGATACCTGCACAAACCATGCGTGAACTTGTGTTACACCGGTCAGTAAGTCAAGCAGTTTTTGAAAGATACCCTCCCCAACTTTAAAAAAAAAAAAAAAAAAAAAAAAAAAGAAAAAGAAAAAAAAAAGGTGGAGTTATGGAGCTGCAGTGCAGATTTCTGTTTGGCTGTAAGAAGTTAACCATGTTAGGAAGCTGCTTCCCGGAGTGCACAGGAGAACTCGCTCATCTGGTTTTCTGTCCCAGTCAGCATGGTTTTGAGCGTCACAAGTACCAGAAAGCATGTTAGCTCAGTCTAATTTGTAAGAAGTGCAAAGTACTATAAAGCTTCTAAAACAAAAAAAAAGGCCAGTTTGCATAACACCCAAAGATCCTTAAGTGCTTGTAAAGAAACAGTCACAATCTTGCTAAGAATGAACTAGAGTCATAACATACGACTGGATGCGCTGGAAATTTCTGAAGATAAACAACCTCAGTTTCATGTTATAAACAACATTGGTGTCTGATTTGCAAGTGGGGGCACTAGTTGTACCCAAAAGAAACAGAACTGATTTTTAAAGAAGGCAAAAAACCTGAAAACTAACAAGCAGGACAAACAAGCAAGTAAATGCAAGTGATAATAGCAGCTGCAGAATTGCTCACAGCACAGCCTCTCCATACTTTCAGCTCCTTTTTCAGTCAGCTGCCAGCTCTCCCCACTGACCACCATAAAGAAGAGATTGCCTTATTTTAGTTTAAGAGATATTAAAAGGGTGAGAAGGATAAGGCACACAGAGTGATAATGATGGGGTTTTTTCTACACTTTGGCCTTGGTGACAGATTTTCTGAACCCCGAACAATAAGGCTGAACACCAGCATTTCGCACAAAAGAGAGGTGGTACAGGTTGCTAAGCTGCTCCTGACCAGGAGACACAAATTTAACAGTTTTCAGTTCTGAAGCAATTTGCTGCATTATCTAAGTCACCAGATGTATGCAAGGGTAAAAAAAGAAAGTTGTATCAAAACCAAACATTGACTAGCTATCACATGCAAATACAAAATTAGAAGTTCATCATGCAAATTGTAAGCACAGTGCATGATCCAGGAAACCAGGCAGGCATAAAATTGAAACATGGGAACCATTGCATAGCAGTATAAATTATGCATTTCCTAATGAACAGCAGGACAGGGGAAAGTCATAATCCAGCCTGTGTTCTTCAGAAAGGTAATGTTTTCTTTTCAGTCCTCTTGGAGCATGAATGCTAGCAACCCCAAAGGGTGGAAAGAATGAAAAAGGCTTAAGAGTAGGAACAGAGAAGAAAGATCAGAACAAACACTTAATAAGACAAGGATTGAATGTCTGGAGAGCTGTGCAGCAAGGACAGCCATGGCAGCAAATTAAACAGAGACACCAGGCGATTTAATCATAGGCTTTCAGGTTCATACGCTATGTCTGTCTCTATCCAACCAGTAGAGCTTCAGTCATTAGTTTTCTGTTTTCCCCCCATTTTTTTTTATCTCAGCATGGCTCCAGCTTGTCAGGTATTAGGGATGTAAAGCTTAATTATTTATGAACAGGAATAAATTTAATTTCACGCTACAGAATTTCACACTTATTTGATTCTAAACACAGCAAAACAAAACAATAGCTATTAGTCTGGAAGAGAACTCTGAAGTTTGATCCTAGAGTGATAAATTCTGGAGATTATTCTAATGATTTATCCAAAGTCTTTAACTTATTGACCAGGCAACTACTCCTAGCTTGAGGACTGGTCACCAGACCAGACACAGGAAACCTGGATCCAATTCCCAACAACATGTTGATCTGGTGAGCCCTTTCCTTAGTCCAAGAAGGACGTACTGCTTCTCTAACAGGTACTGTTCTTAATTTCCCAGTCTTACCTTCAGCATGCTGCTTGGTTTTGTTCTGATCTTTGTGGGCAGCATAGATTTGAGAACCTCTCCAGCAGCAGGTGTTCACCACTTGAGGAATATACCATGTAGCTGCTGTTTCCTGTTCCTCAGCAAAGGATCTACAGTTTCCCGGGCCAGCCCAGAGAAACGGTCACTAGAGGCAAGGGGGACAGAAACCCTTGATTAATTAAAACAGTTGGAAAAAGACAATTTTTAGCTCAGATGAAGAAAATTTTACAGGGAATACCAGCAACAAAAAACTTAGACCAAATTAGCTCAGGTATACTGATTCTTGCCAATATTTTTCTGCTTAGCTTCTATTTTTCTTCCTCTCCTGCTAGCTCTTCACATTTCTGTTTCAAATTATCAAGAGCTCTCTTTGTTTGGATATGCAAAATATCTTAGGAAAAAAATAGAAAAAAATTCTGCAGTACACCCTCCTTCCCCAAACCATTGCTATCCCAAATCTACAGTTAATAAGATGCTCTTAACAAAGAGGCTGCCACATAACATCCACCTCCAAAAGTGACGAGTATGCAGTGCTTCAACAGCAAATGCTCTCATCTTGAGACAGAAATTGTGGATAAGAGGAGGGTAAGCAGTATATTTAGTTAGCCATTAATCTAGCCTGAGAATACAGACTGTCAGGAAATTTACCGTTCCCCTACCACATATTCCAGTTACAGCTGCACTTTATAAATATAGCAGTAGAAGAACTGCTAGCATGTTGTTCTACTCCAGGCTGTGTAAGACTAGGGGGGATAACTGTAACCAGAAGAGAAGCACTGGTATGTTTCACATCTCAACAGAAAATGCTGGATTTTTGACCGCAGCAATTCCTAAAACAAAAAGGGAGATTAGTTTGACAAATGCCCTTATACTGAGTCTGCCTTGATTGAATTACATGCAGCATCCATGGAAGCTGAGTGTGAGGAGGAAATACTGAATTTATGAAGAGACACACACAATGAATTTTTCCAATGCTTTATAGAGCTTTGTGGCCACTATGGGAAGCATTCACACAGGAAGGAATATGCTAGTTACTAAACAATAGAGACACAACTTAATAATGATCCCCAGAACAGAGGTCAGGGATACATATTTTCATTTTATGGAAAAAAGAATTAGATAAGACTATCAGTGGATAAAAACAGAAGATCTGGTTTCAAAGAAAGGAAGAGAGAAAGATCTCAAACCGCTATCAACCTGTGCATGAGAGAGGAGCAGGATTTCCAGTTCTCTCTCATTCCCAAAGTGGCCTTGACAGTAATTTCAAAGTATACTGAAAGAACAAAGTTCTCCTTAGCTGCATCACTGTCTTCACAGCTGCAATTTACCTTGATAAAGAGAGTGATTTGGTGTCACGTGCTCTAAATCCATGTTTTAGATTTCCCTGTCATAACTGTTTTCATTTCCATAGCAGAAGTTTAGACTGCTATTTCACTGCAATAATCTTGCGTGCTATTTTTCATCTTCAGTTTGTTTAGTATCAAAGGCAAATCCGGAGGAAGAGGAGAAACCAAGGCTACATACATAACAGCAAGCATGCCAGCTAGGGTTACTGCACAGGCAATCTCTTCAAGTATGTAGCCTACCATGGAAACTCAGGGCTTGGGGACTATCTCCTGCCAAGTTTCCACAGACGCTTTTAAGGTTGATAATGCCAGATGTTGAGGTTCATGTCAGTGATCTTCCAGAAAGGGAGAGGTGGCAAAAAGAGGCAACTTTAAGAAGCCCTCAACCCCCAGTTCCAGCCCAACTCACCAGAAGTGTCCATGTGGGTGGGGTAGACAACTGCTTTCTGCAAGCTCAGGGCTCTAGAGGTTCACAGCTTTGCCACAACTGTTACATTGATGTGGGAGGCAGATTGCAACCTGCCCAAACTGGCGTTATTGCTACTCATTGGCAAGTGTCTGGATAAACTGGAGTAATCCTAACAGAATTAGAAACAAGCTGCTACTCGTATGACAATGTATTAATCAAGAGTAAAGGGAATGAATGACTTCACTTTGCTGGTTTGCAAGTTACTGAAACTAGTTCTCATGGTCAAGTCGTGTAATTTTTACTCTAATCAAAATAATGATAAAATCAGTTTATGGCTCCTTGTATGCACAGATCTGCACTTGATATTAGGGAAAAATTTTGCCCAAACGATCTGTATACAAGACTATGGAAGCTTTCCTTTTGTATTCCTTTCTCACTACCCTATCCACCAGTCATTGTTGCTCTAGTGATAAAAGAGAGGCTAAATTTTCCATAGTAAATTTTCCATCTCTGTGAAGTAGACCATGGAGCGCACAGCCAAGCAAAATATAGGAAAATAGACTAAAAGTATTCACAAAGCAGCAACTTGTTCTGCTAGTGAATTTCCACAGATCATTCAGTGTCAGCAATGCAATAACGGTGACTGTGATTGCCATCACAACACACACCTGGTCACTCAGTACCATAATTCCTATTTTTGATGGACTTGACTTCAGCAGCTATAGCCAAAGATTAAAAGCCCAGCCCGACGTGTTTAGGACACAGCAATACCAACAGAAGAGACTGATCTTCACACTTAAATGAACAAAAGCATGCAGCCTGTTCAGCTGTTTCTAATGGTCAAACAGGGAAACATATTTGTCCAGACCTTAGGCTCCTTTTATTGCCAACAAGGAAAGATGACTGGAAGCGATACAAATTATGTTTGCAGGTAGGCTTGCAGGGGAGGGACAGAGAACACCAGCCGCACAAAAAACAGGAGAACACATTCTGATATAATACACTATATTCCATCGAAATAGCCCTAGAAATCCTCAATTTCAGTTCTTTTAATACTAACCAAAGCTTCCTAAGGTAGAGAAACATTTGTGCTTAAGTGTTAAGAGACCCCTTGTGGGTAGAAAACGGCTCTATCTCTGATACCCCTTCAGAAAACTGTAGTTCCTCAAGACCTGGCTGAGGGATTGTTGTATAAATACAGGAGGTTTTGTCCCTAAGAGGTCACATCATTTGATGGCTGTCTAGTAGTCTGCAGGAAACGACCGCATGGGGTAAAACCTCTTTCCGGAAGAAAAGCCTCTACGGCAAATTAACAATCCCAGTCACCCCCCACCCTACCCCATCTGCCCACCCTTGAGTTTCATCATTACCATGGTTATAATCAACAAAGGACACTGATTAGAACATCGTCATTCCCTGCGACACAGTTGACTGTTGTAGGACAGATGGGATCTTATTATTTCATGCACATACTAAAATGCTTAAATCAACTGTAACCAGCTCAGGTGACAGCTATGTGTTTGACTAGGTTAAAAATACAATCTCAACTTAGATAACAGATAATACATTGATGAAGACAGGCCTTAATTCTGTGTTTTATGGGTATGGGTCATTTAGAAAAGGTCTACAAAGTCAAGTCTGACCTGTAGAGAGCAAAGGATGTAAATAAGTGGCAAACACACAGATAAGCTGTACTTATTCTGTTCCTTGCCAAAGAATGCTTGTGCAATCTCACCCCTGCCCAGTGGCATGTACAGTTTTTATGGAGAATAAGGATGGGTAATTTTTCATAATCATATGAAAATTGAAGTTATTTCAGTTAATTACTGTCATATTAATGATTGTATCCTAAAAAGTGACTATATAACATGAGGTTCTAATAAAAATGTAGGTATAACTTAAGTTTTCTGTTGACTATACATGCAGTGTTACTGTCCCACGAAGATCCTGCAAATAGCAGTACACACAGTGCAGCTCTGTACAGGCAGTAGGTAAACAGGTAATGCAGTAGGTAATAGGTAATCAGTCCAGACAGGCAGGGAAAATTATTTAATACAATAGTAATTTTTATTTGTCTACACAAATAAAAGAATGACTATTTACGCTCTGGATACTTAGTTATCACTGAAAACCAAGCATGTCTATAAAATACCAAGACAGCACTTTCTAGCCACCAGAGAGAAAAAAAGTGTAATTAATTTTTTTTCTTCTTTTTCTGCACAAATTATATCAGATCCCGGCAACCAACTCCAGACTCTTCTAAAGCTGTCTAAAGAGGTAAGCAGCCCCATATGTTTTATCTATATGTCTAAGCTTTTGTTTGATCTCTTATCACAGATTAGAGCACTACTTATATATCCTAAAATGGAAAGAGCAGCATGGCAGTATTTAAAAGTCTTACTTTAATCCAAGGAGGTTAACAGCCATATGTTTTCCATATACTCAATGAATAGAGAAACAGGATCCTCTTGAGCACAGTTAAGACTCAGATTTTGTCTTCTTGAAAAAGTGTCTGCCATCATCATCATCAACAGAAGAGAGTGTAGGGAAACTAGATACCCTGGGCTAAAACTAACCTACGCAAAATCCTTCCTCTCCTTCACTGCACCACCCCCTTCAAACTTACCTTACGTATGTGTTTCTTTCTAGCCCCCCAGAAAAAAAAGTTTGGTTCGTTTTTCTTGATAACTACTGTCTCATGGGTGTGGGGAGTATTGTGTATGCTCATATCAGCTTTTTGAAAACGTTATTACAGAAAAGTAAAAATACAACATGGTTATTCAGGCTAATCAGGTGCAGGGAGGTATTAGCATATAGTCAGCATAAGAGAAGAGACCTACCCCACCAGCATCACAATTAAAGTGAAATAATTCTTTCTGGCCATCCTTATTTCCCTCTTTTTGCAACCTCAGAGGAAACGCTTAAGTATTTTTCTGACCAACTTCACTTTTTTCTAGGTCAGAAAAGAGGACAAGCAAAAATCAGAAGGAACTAAAGTTCTGAAAGCTAAAATACATTCACTCTAAACCTCAAAGAAAATTATACAAAATTATGGCTATTAATTCAGGGAGCAGCAAGTATTCAACTTTTGCTAACCTAAAATACCAGCAGGTATTTATTTATGTTTGAGAACTATACTCTTTTGGAATAAAAGAATTTCTGTACTGGTTCAAGCTGACACATTAATTTTGCTGTCGAATTATCTTGTACATTTCAGTGAATGGATAAATACCCTGTGCTGTAAGCTAATAGCCATATTAAGCATCTCCAGAAGAACAAGGCTATTCACAGATGTTGCAAAGCAATATTTCATGTCACATGTAGTGGTATGGGCCACCAACATATTCTTTTACAGGTTCTAGAATTCTTTTTCTAGAGTGAAAGCTGCATACAACCTAATCTCAAATCTAGAGGTAAATAGATAAATAGTTGCTTATACAATATTCCTATTTTTTTGCCACACTAGGATCACTTACTTGAGTAGCCCTACTATCACTCACTAGTATGGTTATGGAAATCACAAACTATCCTTAAAATGGAGATATTTTTCCTGGATATTTATAGATTACACACGCTTTTCTATTCCCCCCCCCCATCATGCTATTTGTCAGACTATGTAAATTACTTACAGTTAAAAAAAATGTTTTAACATGCAATAGTGTTTATTTGTTTGGGTTTTTTTCCTACAAACTCTGCAGGACTGCTTGTTTTTCTTTTGGTCTCTTTAATAAGTTGGATTTTCTATATTAAAAATATTCTGATATAAATTTATTTTACACTGACTTGTTTCCGTTGACTGTAGTAGGGAGCAGAGTTATTTCCTATTTGTACCAGAATAAGAAAAAAAGAGACAGAGCCCAGTGGTCTTTCTAGATAGTTTTTCTTTGTGGTGCTTCGTTGTAATTAGAGTTACAGTTAAATTGCTATCATGTACCTCATATGTCAAGTACGAACATCAATAGACAAGGGGAGAGCAACTGACGTCATTTACCTGGACCTGAGCAAAGCCTTTGACACTGTCCCGCATGACATCCTGGTCTCCAAGCTGATAAAATATGGCTTTGGTGGACTGACAATTCAGTGGGTAAAGAACTGGCTTGACGGCCGATCCCAAAGAGTGGCTGTCAGTGGGTCTATGTCTAAGTGAAGGCCAGTGACGAGTGGAGTCCCTCAAGGATCAGTACTGGGACCGGTCTTGTTTAACATCTTTGTCAGCGACATGAACAGTGGCCTAGAGTGCACCCTCAGCAAGTTTGCCAACGACACCAAGCTTGGGGTTGTTCAGCCTGGAGAAAAGAAGGCTCCAAGGAGACCTTATAGTGGCCTACCAGTATCTTAAGGGGGCCTACAAGAAAGCTGGTGAGGGACTCTTTAGGATGTCGGGTAATGGTAGGACTACAGGGAATGGATTAAAACTAGAGATGGGACGATTCAGATTGGATGTTAGGAAGAAGTTCTTCACCATGAGGGTGGTGAGACACTGGAACGGGTTGCCCAGAGAGGTGGTGGAAGCCCCATCCCTGGAAGTTTTTAAGACCAGACTGGATGAGGCTCTGAGCAACCTGATCTAGTGGGAGATGTCCCTGCCTGTGGCAGGGGGTTTGGAAGTAGATGATCTTTAAGGTCCCTTCCAACTCTAACAATTCTATGATTCTAAGTCTATCTCAGCTGTAGTTACAATATGCTATTTGGGGAACACACCAAGCCTAGGGTACCATTTAAATATGTTTTGCAGGGACAGAACTACCACAGCAAAGCAGCTCAGGTTTTTACGGTTATGTGAAGGCATTTGTCACTATGTAAAATAAATTATTAGATAGAATAAAGTAATGCATGTTTAAACAAGAGAACATTGCACAGAGAGCTGTATTTTTCAAAATGTTTCCAAATTTCCCAGTTTCTTCAAGTACTGACTCCTTTGTCACTTTCTTCTATCACACAAACAAAAAATATTACACATAGATGTAAAAAAATATGGGTTATAGGACATTTCAAGCCAAGAAGTGAAATAATTCCCAAAGTAAAAAACTTTTCTAGGTTCTCAGCAACATCACCAAATTTCATTAATTTAAAAGACAAATTACATACACTTCAAAAAAACTGTTTACTTAATACCATGCCTGTAGGACAACTAGGCTCTCCATAACCAACTGGGGCCTAAATTATTTTGATATTCTTTTTTTCTGTTTCACAAAATATTATTCTGAAGCCATCAATTTAAGTTTAGATGATATGGCTGAAGAGGAGGCAGGAGGAGAAACTGACACACTAATAACAGAGTATGGCTCATGCCATCAACTGATAAGGCAAAGAATTTGACACTGGTGGTGTTGGAAATGTGAATTCTACATTATTATTGGAGAATTTGGAATGGAAATTGAACTGAAACAAAATTCTTTTGCTTTTCACATGACATTTGAGGGCTCAAGAAGGTCTTAGATGCCTGAAATCTCTGTTGCTTTCCTGGTTATATTAGCTGGTCTAAGAAAAGACACATCTCTTGACAAATCTTGCCTCTTTGGATGAGATATACTTGTTACATTTGCTAAATTAAATGTAATTGACAACAAGCTAGGAGAGACAGCTATTACAAGCTGGAGTTATTTTCAAATCTTTTTGGAGAACAGTAAAATTTAGCTTCAAGAATAAAATTCCTGAGGATGACACATAGGTTTCAGCACCTATAACAGTATAATACACTGAAGTGAGCAGCTTCCTCTGCTGGTCAATGCAGCTACACCAAGTTTACATTAGCTGAATTGATATTCTTGTTTGTAATCTAATTTGAGTGAACAACAATCAGCAGAATTTAGAAGCATTTTTCTATCTCTACAATTATGGAAAAATTATGTATCCAGAATGATTTTTTTTCTACTTAATGAGTTTAAATTACAGTAGAAGAATTAGTAGAGTAAAAAATACATTTATTTTAAAGTGAATAAAAAAAAGTCAGAGTGCTATAAGACAAAGGTAGAAATAAGCCCAAATCTAAAGCATCTAACCAAAGTTAAGGTCTCAGTTTTGCTGAGAAAGTAGTTTTTAATGAACTTCTCAAAAATGGTTTCTTTTCATTTAAATTCTTCCGAAATGCATCTTTTTTAAAAAAAAATAATTCCTACTGCTGCTCTCAGAGTCTCCTCTCCCCTCGAGCAATTTCTGAAAGTAGTTTCAAGCGGGAACTTAATGAGTGGAGACTGACTGATTGGTCTCAAGAGAGCAAAAGGGGTTCTGTCAATTTAATTTTTGCTAGCATGGGAGTGGGGAGGTCTTCTCTAAGTAACTGGAAAACCTGCTGAGTAGGATGACCTTTTTGTACTGCATCATGTTCTGGGCCCGGACCAGCTTTTTCAGAGATAGCTACTCATCTGCTTAACCTCAGAATGTGTTAAAATTTCCTCCTCCCCCATTATCAGTTTCCTTGTTCTCGGTACATACAGTCTGAAGAGAATCACAAAATGCAGATAAACCAAGCAATGGCTCCAAGTGCTTCATGGGGGTTTGAATGATACCAGTACTTTTTCCAAGCAGCAGTAAATCAGCCAGGGAATATTATGGCACTGACTAAAAGCAGACAGAAAGAGTGCAGATATAAAAGTGCATTTTAATGTCTTCAAAAAGTATAGAAAACACTCCCTTCTGCAGCTCTGTGTCAGAGAAACATGTACCATGCCCTTCTTTTTGGAAGTCCTAGAGAAAGAAGTGGGACTTCCCACTTGGTAATTTTAACACTATCCAAGAAGTGCCTGGTCCTCTTGCAGCATTAAGGAGCATCAACAGAAACACAGTGACTCTTTCCTACCTAGAAGAGTCCATGCAGCATTTCTAAATTTAAGGGGTTTGTCATCTCTTCTTCCCTCAGTCTTTATAGTACAGCTGCCTGGCCTTCGGAAAGTACACTTAAGCAAGATATCTTTGATCTGGACTAGTTCTCAATAATAGTAAAGATGTTAGGTGGCATGGGTTTTAGCAGAGAACCATTACCCAGTCACCCAGTCAGCTTTTACTGATCACCATACTATTATTCAGCTACTTCAGATGTACCAATGCAGACTACAGGTATAGCTTCTGCAGCAGCGTAGTTCTGCCCAACCCAGATATTAATGGATCCCTTACTTATGCTTGAAATAACCTTCTTAAAGTTTCTGAGATTGGTCAACCGGAAAAAGAAATGGAAGCAGCACAGAAAGTCACGTCTTTCTATCGTCCCTCTTCTCAGACTTTTCTTTCCCCATTATAAACACTCAGTACTCTAAAGTTCACAACTCTTATACAGCTCTAGACACAAAAGTATCCCTTACTGACCACTTAGGGGATCCTGACCTCCTTTTTCACCTCCGCTCTGAGGTGAAAGTCATAAACAAGATTGAACTGAAACTTACTGCAGCTGTCTCAGTTCTGAGGAACTACTCACTGAACCCAGTTTTCAGCTTCAGTTTCTAAATGAAATTTTACTGAAGAAAGCGATTAGCTTCAGCTGTCAAGCTTTCTGATCTTCAATCCTACATAAACAGATCCTAACAGTATAATTTTCAGAGGAAATGAAGACAACATATATAATTTTTTCCTTCTTTGAGATCTTTCCAAACAGATTTTGCATTGTCCTTGGTAATAATGAATTAGGCATATTTAATTAACTTTGCAAACTGGGATATTTCAGGTATAGGATGCTGCTGCACATCAGCACTCAAATGATTCCTAGTCACCTTTGGAAAAAGCAGATCTCTTTCTGTGAAGCATTACCTTTTCTCAAACATAACTAACACAAGTGCTTTCCATTAGGAATTAAGCAATCTTTTTTTTTTTGTTTCACATAAGTCAATTATCACAGGCTAAAAAAAAACCAAACCTCAGAACAATGCACTGGTTGGGGAAGGAAGAGCAAAGTAACAGCCCATCAACTATTTAATACAAATTGTGTGTTTCTTTGTTAAAAAGCAAAAGACATTCTCTAACCTGTGAATATTCCGTAGTTATCATTTCCACAAAAAATACACTTTCTTCACAAAATAAAAAAGGCAGCTCAATAAATCTTGGCCAATCCTGAAATGCTAGCGTTCGCAAATCCCTCTGCCCCCAAGGCATTCTGGAAACCTTTGTGCATCTTCAAGGGAAAAAAAAAATAAAAAAAATCTTACCCCAGTTGTGGTTTTGGGACCTGCCTTGGTTCTGATCATTGGCTAAAAACACACAGATGATCTCATAATAAATACTGAAGTTTTATCTTATAGGTTTCTCTTGATACTGGTACATTTCTCAGAATATTCATGTTTCTTTTCCTAATTTGGGGCAACTAGAATATGAGGCCACATGTTCTTCCTTTCACTCTGACACTTCTACACATATGATAACTCCTGTCAATAGTGACCTTCGAATAACTGATAATTGACACTAACAAGTATCCCCTGTAACCAAATTTGTTAAAATTCACAGCGCAGAAATATTCCAAGGTGGCTGCAGGAGATGCCTGCTAAATACAGTGTTCTTTGTACACTTAAACGGATGTTCATCCTGCTTATTCATTTTAATCTGCTAAAAGTATCTTAGCTAGAAACGTCTCAAGAACAGTTTTATCAGCTTAACTGTCCAGTAAGGAGTATAACCTGGGACATGAGTAGAGCACAAACAATTAAAAAGCCTTAAGTATGTGTCTGTGTGCCTGTTTACGTACTCATGCATAGAGTGACAAATTGGCATTAAACCGATGCCCAAAATAACCCTTTTTCATTTCAGAAGGACGCATCGTCACAGAATTGCATTAAGTTAATGGTTCTTATAAATCTTCAGTAAGGATATAAAAAACATAATGAAATATCTTAGATTTAGCTATGATGTAAATCATAATTCATCTTACTCCAACCAGTGATTTCCAGGGATTTATTTATGACAGTATTTTTAAAGCTGTTTCACAACGAACAAGAGATTTTCTCTCAAAAAGCTGCTTCTTGGGTTGCTTTATGAAATAAGTTGTCCAACAGGGAAATACCCCTCATAGTCTAGAATTCTACACCATTACAAATGGAAGCAGGCAGCTGCTTTGATTTACTTTCTTATATTCAGCTGTCTTGCCCCACATTTAGTGCAGAGACATATTAAGAAGATCAGGTAAATAGGTTCAATTTGCTATGTGCCAATCAATATTACAGAAGGTAGTGGCTTATTTGTGATCATAAATAGAAAATAGCACATCTTAATTGCAAAACTAGGCATCACAAATGACTACAAATCTGCTTTAACTATGTCTATTTCTCATTATTTCACAATGGCTTTAGCAACCTTTACACTCATCTCACTGAACCAGAAAACCTGATTAGGGGCACTAAGTGAATGGAAAAACAGTTCTTGGGAGGTGATTACATGCATTTTGCTTAGTGATATAAAAATCTTATCTACTGATAAGGTCTTCCTCAACTCCTTTCTTCAGAATACCAGCTCCCTATATGTGGGGAGTATTCCATTGGTTTTATCTGAGACATAAATGAACTGAATCTTCACTGATATTGTTCTCTGTGGTCTAAGGAAACGATGGTTCCTTGCCAGTATCCCTGCCCTGAGATTTTGTGTTTATAAAGCATACAGTGTGATTCCACTGATGGATACTTATTTAGGTTTAAACACAAGATGACATATTTGTTTTAGGATCTTTTAAAAAAGTTTTTTCAAGGCTTTAAATATACAGTTTCAAACTGGGCTTTTCCACAGCAGTACCATATCACCATCGCCTTCCTCAACAATTCAAGCCTTAAAAAAAACAAACAACCCGAAAACAACAAACCAACAAAAAACCCTCAAAAAAACCCAAAATATCCCACCAAAAAGAACAAATCCAACAAAAAAAAAAAAAGGGGGTACTTGAGCTAAACAATTCAAGTCTAAGAGGCATAAAGATGTAAAAAATTAGTTGACAAGAAAGATTGACCTTCCCAGATGTACAATTTTCAATGACAACAGTCATTCCACCAACATTTTTTTTCCACAAATGCAGAGAAAACAGAATGAGCATAACAGGTGCACTTTATGGCTGCAAAGTTCTTGCACAGCTGGTGGACATCACTCTACATTGCATCAGTATTTGGATAGGAATTCAAAGTAGCTAGATCATATCAGAATAAGATCTGGCAGGTACCTATTCCTTGTTCATTGGTTTTCATATGAATTCAGTAAGAAATTGAAAAAACCAATTTTTGTATCACAATACACTAGGGAAGGGCCCCAAGCTAAGGATGGGAAATGTTCCTTAACAATGAAATATTATCACGCTCGGGTACACAAAACAGTTATGGAAGTCACTTAGGATCCTTTCAAAAATATACAGATGTCTCAGGAAAAACACTTGCCTTTCCAAATCCTCTATCTACCTCTCTTTTGGAAAGAGCAATAATATACTGAAATAAAATAATCTGATATATAATTATTTGTATATCACATTTTTAGATTAAAATTTATATAGAACATTTGTTAAAGTTTCCAGTAATCTCAATGCCTTTCAACACATGGAAACCCCATTTAAATCATCTGGCTTCATTTTGCCCCTGCAAAAATAAGCCTCAAGCACATGTTTATTCATACCTAATTTAAGTAATAACGATAACAATCAGAGAAGACTTGACTCCACTCATACTATAACCCAAAGACTTACCTCCAATATATTCACTACTCCCATTACTTGCAGATAAGCACTGAAAAACCTGTATGATTAGAGGCTCAAAGCCTGACTGTTTTGAATTATTATAATCCCATTGATTTTATTATATTTTTCTGAATTAGTTGTATAAATATTGAAAACACTGACAATCCAAACCAATCAGGGAATTAATGACTTTTTAGTGCTTGCATAGATAATTATTCAGTATCTTGTACTCAGATAATTGAGCCAGTTTTTTGACAAATTACCTATTGTTCCTTTATCTTATTTGTCCTGAAATATATTTTGTTTCTTTTAATGCAATAAGTTTCATATAGATAGCAAAACAGTTTAAAATTATAGGTACTTATTAATCATTCCTTATTTGTATATTCTTCATTATACTTCTAAATTTAAACAGGCATAGCCAAATTAGAAGAAAAAATATGAAAACAAATAAGTTTTGTTCTGCCACCTACAGTTTTTTCCATCTGAAAACTGAAAACTTTTCCTCTGATATTACCTTAAAGTTACTTTTTACCAAAAAAATGCACTTGAATGCTATGGCATTATTGGGAGGGAAGAGGAAATGGAAGAGAGATCACTATCAGCGTGAAACTCTTGGATATCAAGATGACATTTACAGAAAATAGGTGGGTTTTTTTAAAGGAACTTTAAGTGTTTATTTGAGAAGCTGACCAAGCATGAACACCCACAGAGCCATTCAGACACACCAACTCCAGTGGCACCGACTGCACTGAGATGTGTGACTTTGTGAAACTAAATTATTACTGATAAAAATATTGTGAAAAACCTTTAAAGAGCTTGGGTAGGTAACTAACAATGTTGAAACTATCTTTTCATTAACATAAGCTTCCTCATCTCTCAACACAGAAACACTTTCATGTTATAAAAACACTGTCCAAGTATTGCAATCAGAACAAGTCCTCTCGGGATGAAATGAGCCTAACTATGCTTAACTGAAATACAGCAATATTCCTTTTCTATTGCTTTCTGCATATTCTTGGGACACTGCCTGGCAAGGAAGTATTGGGTAATGGGTCTGTACTGAAAGCAACCAATTCAGGCAAGTTAGAACAGCAGCAAGTGGACTGACTGAAACTAGCGTTAGCCCTGCTGCAGAACACATTCCAGCACTGTTTGTGATAACAGGGAGGAGAGGAAAGGGGAGATTAAATCATTAGTCATATGAGCTTTAATTAAACATATTTTAGTTTCACTGTTTAGACTTTAAAGAATGAGTCCTGACACCATTCTTGGAAGGGAAGCAAGTACGGTCTGGAAAGCAATGCACTCAGAACAAAAGCTCTGAGGTCCTCACGTTACAAGCAGAGAAGACATCTAGGAGAGATTAAGGTCATCTTAAATTGCCAGCTTTTACAAATGTTTATTGTAATTACAAAGATGATTTCTGGCCATCTCTTTCAACAGGCATGAAGCCACAGAAAGATGCTTCTTCCCAAGTTTCTGTAGTTGACAGCCAGTTCCTCATGACAATACAGTCATGCTTCCTATTCACCACTGCCCCCGGAGTCAACTAAAGCTCTAAGCCAGGCTTTTGTGGTTAGCGACTCAGAAAAACGCAGAAACACAGAGTAAGTGAGAGGTGACGGGAAGATGAAGAGTTGAGAAGACAAGAACATACCAGAGAGAGGAATTAACAGCAAAAGAGAAGTTAAAGCTGAAAGCAAGCATAACATGTTGTGCCCTAAGGGAGCAAGACAGCTCTATGTATCAAAATAGGGGTAGTAAAAGTTTTTTATTTTTAAGCTTATGATTTATATTCTTTGAAGGCTTATGGCTGACAATAGTCTTCAACACTGCAGAAACCCACATAAGGCATTTCTCTATTGCACAAGATTTGCTGGACTTGGAAAGGATAGAAATTTTTCTTAAGATCTTTATAATAACATACAGAATAATTTAAATTATTGCATCATACATCTACTACAGACTACAGAAGAATTTTAAATGTTTATAGTTTTTAAATTTCCTATTGTAGTGTTTATTAAAATTTTAAGTAAAAATTCCACTGCTTAGCATTCATGGAACCAGTGTGCACTAAACAAAAGATGAACAAAAACAAAGTTATGAAGCGTTTAGCAATCCATCCTTTTTGAGTGACTAAATTTCAAGCATCTGCATACTTTGGTATCTAATTAAATTTCCTAAAATACCTTTCCTACTGATGCAGTTTAGATGTTTCACAGAACACGTAAAAGTTGCTGCAGTTGTTCAAGTTAATGTGCTGTTCAACAACTGCCGTGATAGACAGGTCAGGGAGAGCAGTCTGTTTACGTTACATTGCTTCCAATGTTAATGACTTGTTAGCAATAATAAATATGCTAAATAGTTTTTATGATTTTCTATCTTGAAAAAATTATATTAGTTTACAGTTCTCTAAACACATGTTGCAATAAGCAGTGTATTCTTGCAGCACACAAGGGGAAGCTTTATCTGTGGTCCCTCTAACTACCAGTAGATTACCTGCATTTATTTGCATTACCTTGCCTTCTGTGGCCACAAGTGTAACATTGATATACTCCCACACAAGCATGCTTGTTGAAAAGCCCAACTTCCTAGTGTGTTTACATTTTTAAATTATTAAGATGGGCATGTTAGGACTTACTACTATTTTCTCATTCCACGCCCACCTATCCCACGTCATTCCCATTGATCAAAACTGAGCTACTTCAGTCCTGCCTATCCAACACATCATTATGGGCGGCAGTTATATAGCCCTCAGGCGATCTTTACATCCTTTAATTTCTTGCAAACTTTTAAACCACAAGCCCTGTGGGAGAGGGACAGTTATTTACCACATGTTTTTCTCAGACCTGGCTGAGGCTTTTTGACACCATGGCAATATTTAACCACAAACTACGTCAATCGGCAGCGCAGCCATCTTTACTCCTCAGTCAAGGCTGGGGATTCTAAGCCTGCAATTAATATGCTTCCAAAAGGAAAAACTAGTACATCTTAGACTCATTTCTATTTCCTAAATTATGAACAGAACTCGTGCACAACATTTTTTTTGCTTTCTTCTCTTTATTTGCCTTTCCCTAATCCCTAGTAGAATAGCAGAAATTAAAATCTAGAATTTCACAGATTTACAGGATTCTTTATTCTTTTATTTGTCTTGTCAGACTTAGTGCATCTGTACAATTCCCCTAGTAGATTAAGAAGCCTCAGGGGCTATTGCTCAGATTAAGCGGTAGCTCTTACTGTAAGCTTCTTATTCTCAATGTTTCCATCTTCTACTCTATCCACATGATTAAACAATAAGTATATTATATCTTTCAGTACATCTGTCAGTTCAGGTCCCATCACTCTCAGCCTATTTCTGACATTGCTCATTGCAACGAGACTTGGTATCTGTCCTTCTTATAGACAGTGCATTTAGTTCAATTTTCAAGTATTCTAGAAAATCGTCATATTCAGTGATTTCATATGCTGCTTGTAAAAACAATGACGTTTTCTGCCACTTTCCACCATCTTTCAGTACAAAAGGTCTATAATGGGGTACCGGGCAACCCCATTACTTAAATTACAAGTCACACTAGGTGGGTTTATTCAGACAAGCAGAATACCCTACCTTAAAAAAATTGTATCGATCTTCTGAAGTATTATGTGACCATTAATTTTAAGGCAGTCTGCTGCCATGGGAAATAGGCATGATCCTATCCACAAACTTTCAATAATTTGGTTTGTTGTTGGTTTGTTTTTTTTAAAAATAGGCTAGACTGATGGAACACCATCACAAATTCTACTGAAAAAGACAGTTCAGCACCTTAGATAATGGAGAGAATAAAATAGTGCAAGTGTGACGCATTTATATTTTTTCCATTTAGGGATGGATCCTCAGCAGCTGGATCAGAAAGTTAAATAAGGACTAATATAAAGAGACATACCTAGGAAACATTTTATTATGAAATGTCTCAATAGGCTAGAAAGAATGTTTGTTTTTCACTTGGAACATACATATCTGACAATAAAGATTTATTTCCTACTGCTAGCCACTAATTGTGGGCATTTTATATTGTTTGTGTTCATTAAAATGTTAAAATAAATTTGAGAGATTAGGATGTGCCAGAATCCTAAACCTTGCAGCAACTTCAAAAGTAACATTAATCTGGACAAATTTTACCAAGTTCAGTCTCAGTCCTCCAGAGTGTGAAGGGTTTCTTTTGACCTAGTGATTGGGATTAGGTTGCCAAAAAAAGACAGATCTGAAGGGGACCCAAACATATACAGCAAACAAAACTCCAATAAGTAGCATCTGTCTGGCTCTGGGAAGGCCTCATCACTCCATTGCTGTCAGTGACAGAGTAAAGCCAGGAGCTGGGCAGCACTTTCCAACAAAGAAGGAATGGAGGGAGTGGAAGGAGAAAAAAAAATAAAGGCACCAGAAAACAAAACCAGACATTAACACTTAGGCTTGATCACAGTGTGTCCAACAGTAAGTACTTAACTAAACCAGCTGAATAATACCAAAGCAGAAACCGCAACTTACATTATAAAGTCGTTCCAGGATAGCGCATGAACTTTCCTGTGCAGAAGAGCGCTGTAGCAATGAATTCTAATCAGAAATGTTTAGCACTACAACCAGAGTTCTAGGTTCGGGGGACGGGGAGGGGTGGGCGGGAGGGGGCAATGCGGGGAAGTATTGTTTACATGCAAAACATTTCAGGCCAGTAAGACCTTTGATAACGGAGGTGAGTATGAGTGGATGTAGCAACTGTGCTTTTGCTCTGTGGTTATTATGCCTGAAGAAGTAGAGTCTTAGGTCACATGCTGAGCTCCTAAACAAACCGTAACAATGAAAATTCACCTCTTGTCAACTCTACAAGAACTAAAAGATCTAAAAAAACAATAGTCTCATTAGAAAAGCCAAGAAAATGAGCCTTAAGCAGCTGTTGGTTATCTAACAGAAAACAGTAGCATTTCAGACTTTCTTGACAAAAGGAACAAAATGGACAATAAGAAACAAAAAAAATTTAAGAACAAGCTTCTGCAGCACAACTGTAGCCAAGCAATATAAGCATTCAGCATTTTGCGTATCAGTCTTTTGAGTCTTACATTTTTTCCTGTGTCAGATAAGATAACTCTGTTCCAAGAAACATTCTTTATTTCCATTTAAACTTCTCATTATTTAAACCAAAGGCTTGGATGTGCTTTTCCTTTCAAACTCCTCCTACTTCTAGAAGCAAAGTAGCAGCTACTGCTTGGCCTTTTATCTCAGGTAAATTGGAACAGCATAAAAATGCAATAAAAGTCCTGATTTAGTTGGAATAATTCTATTATAATGACCATTTTTAACTCTGTACATACTTTTTTCTGAATCCTGGGAGGTTTGTGGTATATTCATTCTCTATCCAGCATCTCTCAGAACCTGCCAGAGCAGAAGCTGGGCTTCACTTTTGCAATTAAAATTCATCCAAAAGACTGCAGTCAAACACCAACGAGAACAAGTGAGAACAGTAGGAGCCCAGGTAAACCAGTACATACGAAGACTAGTTTGAAGCAGGAGGACTGAATTTTTGACTTATAATAGATTATGAAAAGTGAGGAAACTCTACGGTGCCTAATGAAAACAAGAGAGGTGGTTTGGGAAAAGGAGGTAAGGGTAAAATAAAAAGGGGCACAGCCACTTCTTCAGTATTCCCAACCTAGGTATCCCATACAGAAGTCTAGAAGTCTACTGGTGAGCTTGTGCCTCCCAATTATCTTATCCCATCTTAAAGCAGCCCTTCTTCACCCCTGCTCTCAGTACTCCCACTGTCAGTCCCAGGTACAGGCTGCCCTTTCTAAAATCTGTCCAGGAGGGGTAGGGGGTGGAAGAGAAAAAGAAATCATCTGATGCAAAAACACTACTATCTTCCCTTTTTCTGGGGTTTTGGGGGTTTGCTTTGTTTTGATTTTTTTATTCTTCAAAAAGTTTAGCTCGTACTGTTTCACAGTTTCAGATTTCTACATTTCTATAAGGGTTAAAAGTTGCTTTTAGTTTTAAATGAAAGCTGAAATCACAATTTCATAACTGAATGAACTTGAGTGTTCAGCCAAAAATCAGAACTAGCAAACTGAAAATCTCTAGATTTGGCACTACTCTACAGGAAGCTCCATAACATGACAGCTGCTGGGAATGACTCAGCCTCCCAAAGGGAGCTAAACACAAGGCTGTCTAGAGAACTGATGAATTCAGTTATTGGTCTGATTTGCTCCAGGATTTGAGCTACAGAGAACCCAGAAGGACATCCAGCAACCAAGGCAGAGCATTGACTTAAGAGAAGAGTGCTAACCTTCAATATTATGTCTAAATATTATCTCTGTGGGAAGGGAGTAATTCCAAGAAATTACAAACAGCTTTTGCACACTAAAAGGGGGCAGGGTCATTTTCCTCCAGTTACTCACAGTACAGAGATTGTATCTAATTCTAGTGCACTGGATTCCAGCATTTGTAAGATTAAAGCACAGTCATTTGGCTTCTTGCTGAGAAAATATGTTGTTAGGCTAAGACCTGATGTTAGGGATCATGTCATATATGCAAATGATAATGCATATTCATTAGATATGCAAATAAGAACATAAAATAGATAAATCCCAAAACCTAGAATCTCCAGCTATCATGACCTACAGGTTTAAATTGTACACATATGACTGCTTGTTCATCACTGTGACTTTGTCTTGCTTCATGATTAACTACAAATCAGACACATAATTTTTCTATGTAACTAGATGTTATCTGTATTAAAACTGAAAGTATTTATTGTAAAATTTACTCTCCCAATTCCTATTCAAGGACTTGTCAAACATGTCTGGATTTTCCAGTCTATTCCAGCTACTTTAGGCAAGTGTTCAAGACCAGCAGCTTTCCTTTTTAACCCTTCATTAAATGGAATGAGCTGCCAATCCAACAACTCCAGTGATTTAGTTTTTGATTGATTTTCTGAACAGTTATGCAGCAGAACACTCGCCTGAGGTCTGGTCGGCTGATTAGGGACAGCAAGTCCCCATAATAATCTATGGCACACAATAATAAATGAAAAACATCTTTCAACACACTTATGTGAAAGTCTTTACCTCACTGGATATGCCTATTCAGCTACTGAATAACTGCATTTAGTTATGATAGTTCGAATTAATTAACCTCAAATTTGTGAATTCTGTACTTAGTCCAGAAACTACAATCTACTCTGATGGATCCCTGGAAAAAGAAGCCACAGAGATAAAGTCACTCTCATTGAAAGCAATCATGACCCGCACTTCTCTCCAAACTGTACCAAACTGTCTATCATCTTCATAATTCTAGAAATGGGAGAAATTCATTTGTGTTTTAACTGGATTGGCACAGTATTAATTTTGATATCATACCTGAATCCTGAAGAGGCTATAGTCAAAATAGTTTGGATTTTACCTTGTACATGACTTCAGCAGCTGCTATAGTGAAAAAATTCCTCAATCATGGATTTATCAGCCCTTTCAGAGGTGTTGATTTCAGTACGAAACAAATTTTCACCATGCCATATATTTGATAAGGAGCTTCCCATGTATTAAGGTGCCATATATTGCTGATAGGCCTGCAAATATCGCAGCTATGTTTATACCCTCTTCAGATTTGTCTTAAATGGACATCCAGTCCTTGATCAATGCTTTATATTCCTTAGATTAAATGTCTTTAAGGAAATTATGGTAGGAGGTTTAAAAGACAAAGTTGTCTTTAGAAATTTATAAATATAAGCCCAGTAAAAATATAAGCCTGAAATTCTTCAGCTCTGAAGCATTCTTTCCTTATTTCACTTCTGCAATTCATTCTTGTTGCTATATTTTAGACACTTTGTCCTTTTAAACGCATACAGTTGCCAGATCTTCGTCACTGGGTCACAGGGTGGTCATAGCTCTCTCCAGCATGGATTTGTAATGACTAATTAGATGCTTATTCATTCACCAACTACAATAATTCAGGAATGATTTTGATTAAAAATATTTATACTTCAATTTTCACACTTACAAGTGCTTGTTAGCAACTTCTGACACATTCGCAGCTACAGACAGATATTCTGAAATCTGTGAGGTAACTGCTGAAAATCAGGAATTGGGAGAAAGTTAGCAACACCAACTAAATACTGAATTATTATCTTACTTCCCATTCCTGTATTAGCCCAGAGTAAAGATGTGCAGAGAAAATAAGTTAAAGTCAGTATTCCCCCAGTAAGTAACACCAAGCTGTGCGGAACAGCTGACACGCTGGAGGGAAGGGATGCCATCCAGATGGACCTCGACAGGCGTGAGAGGTGGGCCTGTGAAAACCCTCATGAAGTTCAGCCAGGCCAAGTGTAAGGTCCTACACATGGGTCAGGGCAATCCCAAGCACAAATACAGGCTGGGCGGAGAATGGATTGAGAGTAGCCCTTGGGAGTGTTGGTGGAAGAGAAGCTCAACATGAGCCAGCAATGTGTGCTCATAGCCCAGAAAGCCAACTGCATCCTGGGCTGCAAAGAAAGTGTGGCCAGCAGGTCGAGGGAGATGATTCTCACCTTCTACTCTGCTCTGGTGAGACCTCACGTCTCACATGACATGACTGCATCCAGCTCTGGAGCCCCCAGCATAAGGACACGGACCTGCTGGAGTGAGTCCAGAGGAGAGCCTCAAAGATGATTAGAGGGCTGGAGCACCTTTCCTGTGAAGACAGTCTGAGAGGGTTGGGGTTCAGCTTGCAGAAGTGAAGGCTTCGGGGACACCTTATAGCAGCTTTCCAGTACCTGAAAGGGGCCTACAAGAAAGCTGGAGAGGGACTTTTTGCAAGGGCACGTAGTGATAAGACAAGGGGTAATGACTTCAAACTTGAAGAGGATAGATTTAGATTAGATATCAGGAAGAAATTTTTCACTATGAGGGTGGTTAGGCACTGGAACAGGTTGTCCAGCAAAGTTTTTGAGGCCCCATCCCTGGAAATGTTCAAGACCAGGCTGGATGGGTCTTTGAGCAACCTCGTCTAGTGAGAGGTGTCCCTGCCCATGGCAGGGGGGCTGAAACTGGGTGATCTTTAAGGTCCCTTCCAACTCTAGCCATTCTATGATTCAGTTTAGATTGTCTGCCTGAATATTTTACATTTCCAGAAACTCAACAGGAAACTTGCGGGGGGGACATGGAGGGGGACGACGACAACAAAACAAAAAATAATAAGGCATAATAAGGCAAGCCAAAGAGCCCATCCTTTCCCGTACCTCCTAGAATAATCAATAGCCAACACAAATTACTTTCCAGCACTCCAGCAGTCTTTGTTTTGAATGTTTTGCTGGATGGACTTAGCAAAACTCAATACGAGAGGACCTGGGCTGAATCCATTCCTAACATTAATTTATAGGAACAAAAGAGATGTATTTTATCCAAAGTGCCCCAAAGTGCATCATTGCAACACTACATCTAGATATCTGTATCATAACCCCTTCGGCCACAGGGCTGTCTGACAGTTAAATGAGACAAGTACACGCTCCTAGTTTAAAGGGTGGAGAGTCCAAGTCAGCTATTAGATACCACCAGAGTTTTAGAGGTTGAGTTTGAGAGATACTTGGATTGTATCCTTCCCCAAACCCACTTTTCCTTTGTAAAGGCAGATCACACAAGGTTGTAATCCTCTCCTCTCTCCCTAGGTTTTGCCCATCTAGAAGTGCAGAGCTCTTGACCCCAGCTACAGTGGAGCTCCTTCTCTCCGTGTAATAAGATTCCCTGATCTCTGAATATGCCAATACCAGCAGATAAACATGTCAGAACAGCCACAATCTTCCCAAAGAAAAACAAAAGAGCATGGACAAGAGCTAGCTGACTGGATGTATACCACAATAATCATCATCATTTGCCTAGAAACAACATGGGGTTTGCTTCCTGTAACCTATGCTTTCAATAGGTGCTTATTAAACATATTTAGTCCACATCAGTGAATATTTGGAACTGAGGCAAGTTGCTGCAACCCCAACAAAAGAACAGATGGCTGTGAAAGCTGCTGTTCATATGCCAAAGATCTCATATGTATGCAAATTTGTGTTGCAGTATATACCATTAGAGTTTTTTTGCACACACCACCCCATCCCCCCTTTCTTACTTCAATGTACAATTAAAATATTGAAAAGTCCTGCTTTTCTCCTCTTGTCAGAGGCAGGAATGAATGTCGAACACATAACTTTCCAGTCTCACCTCATCCCTCAAATCCCCTCCAAAAGTGAAATTTAAAAGACCATAACATAAAATTCAAATATGCCTCAAGAGCTTTTCCTTTGTTGCACCCCACCATGCTTTCTAATTGTGTTTAATGCAAAAATAAGGAGAAAACAATAAAAATGGATCCAAAACATCACCAGAAAACATTTTCCGGCCAAATTAATTAAGCTAGAATAGTAAGTTTTAGTTCTTGTATTAACACATTGGCATTTTTGAGATTTTTTTTTTTCCTCTCTAAACCCTTGAGACTCCACTAATATTAACTATTAGATTGGAAATCATGTAAATTCACATTTAAATCGGTGTCATGTTTCAGAAGAAACTAAGTAAGGAGCATAGTTCTTGCGCAGAATTATAATACAGTGCTTCTAATACCACCTTAGCTACCGTTGTGTTCCAGATAAAGATGGCTTCACACCATTTATCGACAGTTTTAAGCTCCCACACGAACATATCCACACTTGAAGCACAAGCAAATATTGACTTCATCTGAAGACCGATGGCTGTTCTTGCGATTACTCATGCATACTGGCAGCATTTCTAACCACCAGTATAGGCAAAGGAAATTTTTACAAGCATAACATGAGTAAACTATTTGCCACATAATCAACACAAAATCTGTTATCATACTTCAGAAATGTTAAAGGGTACAAAAAAATATTTGATGCAGAGCCTTAACTTGTTTGGGCTCACCAAATAAAGAAAAAAAAATTATTTTTTTTTTTCTTTCTGTGAGAGAAGAAGGAAGAGAAGGGAGAAGAAAGAGGCAGCATTACTGTTATTCTTGGCTCTGGGTCAGGTGGGTCTGGCTTATTCTGCTGAGTGCAGAGGAGAGTGGAAAACTACTTAAAGCTGAACAAAATAATATTAGCATAGATATTTTTACTGTTTTCTAGATAGTGTTGTGGGGAAAAAGCCACATATTCACATGACGATATTATTTTGGTCTCAGTAAGGATATGAAGAAAAAGAATTGTTAGTGTGAAACACTGGACGACCATTCATTTTTTAAATGACCCAAACTGAAAAAAAAGAAGTAGCAACTAAAAGGTTAAATTCTGCATTAAAATAATAAAACAATGCTAAAGATCAGTATAGCCAAAAGCACATGCTTGATACTAGACTGCTAAATTCATACTCAGCCGCATAAATTAGATGTTGTGGATTTAAGGTGTTAGCCATAGAAAGAAATACTTGTAATTCTGATCTCAGAGTCCACAAACAAAAGAAATTATGATATATTAAATAATATTTACACACATGCATTTGTCCGTAGTTTCACAATGTATTTGAATATGCGTCAAATGATTTGGAATGAAGTACTTATGTTTAGTATAATAAATTATTTCTATTATACACGATGTGAAAAATTGCAATAAAAATATACTTGAAGACTTTGCCCTCTATTATACTTTTAAGTCATCACATTTTCAAATGGATTCAATGAAATTCTTTAAACGTCTAGTGAAAATATGTTGAGCTAATAAAGATGTGCCACCACCTTATCATAGAATGGTTAGAATTGGAAGGGATTTTGAAGATCATCTAGTTCCAACCCCCCTGCTAAGGGCCGGGACACCTTCCACTAGACCAAGTTGCTTAAAGCCCCATCCAGCCTGGTCTTGAACACTTCTGTTTTATATATTAGTGACGTCAATTCCTACACACACAAGCAGGCATACAGGATACATATAAAGAGAGCAAAAAAGAAGAAAGAAAAAAGAGGGGAAAAAAAAAAAAAGAAAGCAAGCATGCACATTAATTTTGAGATGGTTTTTGGAACTACCTTGAGGAACACTAATAATACAAAGTGCAATTACGTTGCTAGGATCAAGGTTGGACAATCCTGTACCAAAACATCAAAATTCATTGAATATAGATACAGCTGGAGTGACTAAAATTCACACAGGTTTCAGCAGTATTAAAAAAATAATAATCTTACACTGTTACCTTGTCCATAGAGAATGGGTATGTAACCTCCAGTCTGCAGCTGACTGTTTGTAAGGCAATAGAAATGGAAGACAGAAACAATAGTCCCATTGGGGTGAGCAGCCTTGAGGTTTGCTGTGGGAAGATTTGCCAGTGGAAGCAGGATACGATATAACAGGGCAAACCTGATTTTAAAGGGCCAATCCATTGTTAGTTACCACAGTTATAAACCAGCACTACTCTTACGTACCCCTTGACAGGAGCAATTTGCTCAGCTCTGTACAAATCAGAAGTAAGAAGTCCTTGTTCTACAGGTCTGTACTGCAAGGTGCCAGCTCTTCAGTTCCACTATTGTGAAGCCATTAATACTTAAGTGCTCCGCAAGAGCAAAATTACAAGACTCTGATCTGGCAGGATTAGGATGTCAGTGCATATAAAGCAAAGATACAGATAAGAAAGGAAAAATGCTTCAAGAGTAGGAGATTCAGAATATTACTGGGAAGACTAAACAACCTTTCAAAATACACCCAATGAAAATAAAGTATGACATTCACAGTAAGATGTTAATAAAAATGATTTTAGATAAAGCTTCATATGAACAGGAAAAGAACCAGGTTTTTAATAAAGAGAAAACAGAAAATAATCTTTGTTCATCACTGTCATTGATAAAGAAAAAATCACTATATGTAATAAAAATTACACTAAATTCTTCACTTAAAGAGTAATTCCAAGGCATTAGAATTATTACTAAAATAATGAATTAGGAATACTGGACGCTATTTCTTCCTGTAAAAATATGAAGACAGAAGATTGCTTTCTCTGTCAGGGACTTTGCTGTATCCTATTTTCAAGGGCAGGCTGAAAGAAGTGATACTAAAGGAGAGAGAGACAGACTTTCCAAAGATAAAATCAGGTGATACTGAGGTATTTGGAGACATTACTGTCTCCAGCTCCTCTGCCAGTAGTTACTGCCCCCATTGCACCACATGCGTGTGTGTCTCGGCCACTGTCAGTCAGGGTCTGGCACATTCGCACAAACTGTCAGCAAAGGATGCCAGAGTGAGTGGGTGCTTTGCCTGGAGACATGTTTTATGCTGCCAGATTTGCTTTCCTGGCTGTAACCTCAGCTGATGGGACAGGCAGGCAGCTGGAGAGAAGAATGTCTTAACTTCTCATTGCTAAATCTGCTGTAGTTTATCAGTCCAAGTCCTTTATTATTTTTCTCCCAAAGAACACCCAAATCACAAAACACAAAGTTGACTTCAGCCGTGGTGAAAACAAGTGCAAGGACATCAGGGGAATCTTTCAATTATGCCAAAGCCACAGTTATGCATAAGAAGATAGTAACCACATGGCAAAGGAAGAGAGGACATACAAAGAAAATTCCCCATTAACTCTTCCATATTTAGCCTTCTGTTTTTAAATTGAGTATAATTATGTGACAAAGACATTATTTCAGATAAAATCATATATATGAAGGCCACAGATAAAGTAAAAAAAGGCTTAAGAATTTGAAAGCCAGCAGAAGAAATACTTACATTTCTAAATCGCCCTCCAGAACTGGATGTCTACTTTTTTACAAAACCAGATTGACTTCAGAGTTAGTATGAGAGAAGCGGAAGCGGGGAGTGGGGGGAGGACACATCACCCTCCCCAACCTTTTATGAAACGTATGAACAAAGATTTGCAGCTTTTGCATCTGTTAGCACGCATATATTCTACCCAAACAGGTCTGCATTTCAGAGACCACCGAGTGGTGCTCATCCAGCAAGTTACAAAGCACAGCTAACATTAAAAGCTTTTCTGCCTTCGTGTGTGTGTGTATATATACAAACAGAGTAGCTCTAAGAAATGGCTCCCTTTTATAGCCTCCAATTGCTCTGAACAACAGTGTAATTAGTCTCAACACAGTATAGTCAAACACACTGATGACTTAGTGACCCAGCAATATTGACAGGGACCAGGTAATGAGGGTAAACACCACTAATCTTGTTGTTAAGCAATATGGTTTTTACTTTGATACTACGCATATTGTAGGGATTTATAGAGATTGAAATAAATTTGCTGAAGCCAGCACTGGGAGAAGAAACATAGGCAAAAGTTTTTGTTTGTATCTTCCACACCAGTTATTTGTTCTCTTTTGTCTCATTTTCATTGACTTCACTTCCGCGCTTTACAGAAAGATGTATCACCACAAACCCTCAAGAAAACTTTCTATCTATGTTACCCGTGTGTTGTGCCTTTCTTGTGGGTGATAGCTCACACTGGTTTCCTTAAAGTTATCCACGGCCATTTTCAATGAAGAGTTTTAACATCAACTCCCATTAGAATAGCTTATACCAGCCTGTAAACAAACCACGTAAGTCTCAAGAGGCTCAAGAGGCTAAGTTGGTATACTTAGGCATACACTAGAGCATTGACTGGAGCAGCTATACATGCTAGGGCTATTACTCAGGTGAGGAATGGATACTCTGCCTCATAACATAAGTGTACCCATATTCCTGAATAGCATTTTTATACTAGCAAAACTCAAAGGTAGATTAGCTCCAAGATAAAGTCGAAATTCCAAGCTTCACTAGGCCAAAGTGGCCAATTTTGTTATTTTAAATTAAGCGTTATATATAGCTATTCATTTGAAAGAATTGAAAAATAGAATTACTAGGGAGGCCAAGCACTCCCCAGCAAGAAACAACTATAGGTGTAGATCTATAAGCACTTCTTCCAGTGGCAGTGCCAGTTTGAGTAGTTCCTTTCTACCTTATTATCCCCTCAGTTGTGCCATGCATTAAAGAGTTTAACTTGCACATGTTCATTTTACAACCACATGAACAAAAGTATCATTACAGGCCGTGATGATTCCCTGGTGCCATAATCATCGCCCTTCCTTGTGCTGAAATCGGTGGCATTGATGGAAATGTTGATGAGCACCTGTCATAACAACCAGCAAGTCAAGGTACAATTCAGTGGTAATATTTAAGGCAGTTCCATTCAGACCAGAACATGGTACTGAAGAAGGTGATGGAGCTGGGTTCTGCAAGGTCTGTAAAGTAAGGGTTTTTTTGTTTAGGTTTCGGGGCAGGGGGTGGTGTTCTGTTGGTTTGCTTGATTTTGGGTTTGCTTGGTGTTTTTGTTATTGGTGGTGGGTGTGTCGTTTTTGGGGTTTTTTTTTTTTTAGCATTAAATCCACTGAAACCTTGTGAAAAAGCACCAAGCTTTGGGATTCCTCCCTTCACAAGTTCTGACAAAACAGCAGATCTCAAATAAATACAGACCTCTTTTTTGAGCAGCAGTGGTAGCCTAGGCCTTTTCTTTCCCCTCTTACTGCAGCTAGCCCTGAGTTCCTGTCCACTCACCCGTTTGCTGTCACCCTCCAGTAGTCCCAAAGCAACCATTTGTGGGGCTGCTCTGTGAACCTGAGCAGGGAATTGCTTAGGATTTTAAAAAAGGGAGGAGAGATTCTTTGACGTACATGAATCCGGTTACAATGTGCTACAGCAATGAAAACAAGTGGTGGGAAGCAGGAAGAACAAGCACAGGAACTGCTCAAGAGGAAAAGAACTGCCAAGAAAAGGTTCCTCAGTATCACAGCCTCCAAGACCATGATTTAACCTAATTACGTTAATTAACTGGAAAATTTGAGAGAAAGAGTAGCTGGCATTTGAGAAAGGAAAAAGAGTGGAGCAGAGAGGGCTGTTAGCAGGAGCGTGGATAACAGATCATCAGCATCTGCAGAACAGAATAACACTGTAAACAGTAAGATCTGAAAATCTCTGAGACCTGACTGACAGGCAAATGTGATCACCAAATTGAATTAGAAATTAAATATGCAGAAAAGCCATTTCTTCTATCATGTAGCCACCACAGGAAACGAAGCCAGCAATTATGTACAGAATGAGTTGCTAGTGAACTTTACTGGACTTCACATTTAAGCAAATAGGAAGAGCACACCATTTCCCAAGAATACCACAGTAAGACCTCATTTTTATTAAGAAAGATTCTCACTTCAAGTAATTTTAAATGTGCTGAGCTCCAGACCCCATGGTCCAAAACTGAGCTTTAAACCCTGTCATGATTTTGGCTGGGATGGAGTTGACTTTCTTACTGGCAACTGGTGTGATGCTGTGTTTTGGATTTGGGATGGGAGTAGTGTTGATGGCACACAGATGTTTTTGGTTGTTGCTAAGCAGTCAGGGCCTTTTCTGCTCCTCACACCACCCCACCAGCAAGCAGGCTGGGAGTGCACAAAAAGTTGGGAGGAGACACAGCTGAAACAGCTGACCCCAACTGACCCAAGGGATATTCCATACCATATAACATTATGCTCAGTATATTAAGCTGGGATAAGGAGGAAGAGAGGACGTTCAGAGGAGTGATGTTTGTCTTGCCAAGTAACCATTATGTGTGATGGAGCCCTGCTTTCCTGGCGATGGCTGAACACCTGCCTGCTGATGAGAAGCAGTGAATTAATTCCTTGTTTGGCTTTGCTTTCATGCATGGCTTTTGCTTTACTTAATCTGTCTTTATCTCAACCCACAGGTTTTCCTTAATTTTTTCCTATTCTTCTCCCCATCCCACTGCAGGGGGAGAAGCGGGCAAGTGACTGCGTGGTCCTAGTTGCTGGCTGGGGTTAAACCACAACAAACCCATACATCTTCCTCTGCACCAGTTACATGAAACTTGAGCATCAAAATATTTCAAATTTTACATGCATATAGGAGATTTGTTACAAGGGTGATGATCTTAGCAAAGTATAAGGAGAATTTATTCATAGTTTTCTCAATGCACAAATTTTCAGAGTCAGGAAATCCTAAATGGCATAAAGACTTTGATAGAATTCAATTTTAAAATCTCATTTTGTGGAACGCAAGTAATACAAGTTTTCTGGCCAAATAAGTTATTCAGAATATTATAACCAACTCAGAAAAGGGCTTTGAAAGAAAGTGACTTTTTCACCCCAATTACAGGAGAATAACAATTCACCATCACGACATCTGAATGTGGCTGCAATACTATAATTACAAAGCTAGAACCAAAGCACATGAAATTAGTCAGAAAATTATTCAGAGACAACACACACAGAATAAACAGGCAGGATTAATGCCTAAAGAGCAGAAGCAAGCAGCAAAGATTATCTAGCCATTGATGACACATTTTCCTAGAAGTTTCATTACTTGCCACTCGATAAGCCATGTTATTTCAGCAAGCTGTCCCTCTCCTCAAATGGAGTAATTTTATATTTTAGGTTAGAAGGATTAGAAATAGGAAGCTGGATCCTTATTAGAGCTCATAGGGAAAGGCAAACTGGCAAGGTATGGACATTATCAAGTCCAGGGATGGAGTTTAAGAAAACGGATGCCTCAACCTGAAGTAGGAAAAAGGGTCTAGTGTGTTAGGGCATGAGCCTAGCTTTGATTATACATAGGTCTGAAGGCATTACCCTTGGGGAAGTCACAAGATTAGAACTGCAAAATCTTTAGATACCTAGGCACTACAGGAATTGTGTATTTCTCCCACAGACCTCAGCAATACGTTATATACGACAGCACCTAAGAGAACAAAATGGGACTTGAGGTAAAGCAACAGAAATTAACAGGAGCCTATTGAGGAGTGTGTCACAACTTAAAATAGCAGGACCTTTCTTACAGTATTATGAGTATTCTAGGAAAAGGCCTATTGTCACTATCATTTAAGAGTGTTTATAGATTCTCTTTGGCTTGAATTGCCCACATAAAATCTAACTTGTGGCAAAGCAAAACAAGCCTAGAGTTGACACTATTTATTTCCTTTCAGGCATAGTTTTCAGCCATGACAAATACAGGGAGAGTAAAGAAGGTGGCCAACTAAAACATGTCTGCAAATGTCACTCTACTTAATTCAGTTTCTATTTTCTCTACACAAGCCTTAGACTCAGGGGTTTAGTCAAACTGCCTGTGTTTGGTGACAGAAGATGAAAGCTCCTCCTAGCATGTTTCCAAAGCGGTAAGACATGCTCTGTTATAAGGCGCTCTCCAGCTTGAGCTGTATAAAGCTGGGATTCACACTCAACTGAAGCTCATTAAAAACACTTTTGATTGCTTTTATAATGTATGGTGACATGCCTAACTCCATTAACCTACTGAGGCTTAAAATTATTATTGTGCTCACTGTCCTCATCACTAACGGATAATAAAGATGTCACAGCATATTATTTTAAAAAGTTACCATTAAACGTACAAAGAAAGAGGTAATTAATCTGATACAAGGTTTCAAATGCACTCTACACTCACGAAAACTTTCAAGGGAGGCTTGTATTTTAAAACAGAAGACTTCATAGATTCGTGCTATACATTTGCAAAGATTAAGTAAGCAGTGTGGCTTTAAGCATTTCTACAGGAAGCCATCGGCTGCCTAGGGCAGAGACTGAATGCAAGGAAAGCAAACGATTGAAGTTGCTTGCAGAAAGGAAAGTGAATGTGTCAGAAGTGGAAGGGAATACATTTGCAAGTAGTGGAGAGAGAAATCACTCTATGGCTTAAGTCTATTCTCTACTGCAAATGCAAGTCAGGATTCTCAGGTCATTAGATCATCACACCTTTCTCTCAGGTCAATACTAGCTACTGTTATACAGTGGAATGACAGCTTCATTATGGTTCGTTTCTCCTTTTTATACTAATGCTGAAATCCTTTTAGTGTTATTTTCTATTTCCACCATCGTGCCCTGCTGTCCAGTTTCTATTCTTCATTCATCTACGTGAAGGAAAGCTGAAACAGCTTCAATACAGCCTTTTCCTTTATCTCTACTTCATATGACCTTCATAGGCATCTGAAGACCTAGGAAAATATACAGCACACAAATCAGACTACGAACTGCACGTGCATCACAAAGTACTTGATCTCTACAAGGCTAGGTTTTTAGGTTTTTTTTTCTTCTGGAGATAGTGTATACTGTAAAAAGAAAAAAAAAAAGGACCTGAGAGAAGGTAGAGCTAGAAACCAAAATGAAAGTCTTCTCCATAAGTCTGTAACAGTTTTCATCCACAAGATCACCCGTTAAAAAAAAAAAAGAGGACAAGAACACCTGACTTGGCATAAAAGTAAAAAAAAAAAGGAAGCGTACAAGTATTTACAGATTCCCACCAAGAGGAGGGGCCTGCATTACCACCTGCCTCCATGTAAAAAAAAAATGCACTCGTGCACAGGGTATAAAAACAGGTGGTCATCTCTCTCCAATAAAAATAAGAAGCAGCATAATTTACAGAGAGGGCAGTATGACTATTGTGCTAGCAATAGGCAGCATATAGTAGTTTAATAATTGGCATATTGAATAGCAGCTAGACATGCCAGATTTGGTATCTGCAATTTTAACTAAGAATGAGTCACTGCTGTATGCTTGGATGCTATGAACTTGAATTTGGCCATGCCAATTAAAGCTCAGAAAGCAAAGTGACTGAACTAAAAATGTATTTTGAAAAGTGATCTCTCTTTATAAATATTCGTCACTCCAGGAGGTAGGGGGAATATGCACATCAGATGCAGTCTTTGGAAATACAGCTGAGTCATGAGCTAGAATAAGAAAGAAGCTGATCTGCAGAATACAGCTACTTATTAATTCACCAAATGCCAAAAGAAATAAAGAATAGTTGTAGAAAAAAAATTTGATTCTCCTATCTTTTCTTTGCATAGAAAGCAGGAAAGCTACAGATACCTTACCAAGAATAGAAGGAAATCTAAATAATTGCAGAACTTAATTGGGTTGTGATGCACAAATACAACTTAATACCTCTAGTTATTAAATCTAAATAACAAGCATGGGTTTCTGCTGGACTTTAAACAGAAAGGTCAGATGTAATTTTAAGTCATTTCCTACCCTAGACAAGTGTCTCTCTCAGCAAATCTGTGCCAATAATAGAAACTTCCTATTTGTGAATATTGTGAAACTGGAGTCATTTGACCAGCACTAGAGAGAAAATCAACACTTCTGCCCTTTTCTTCTTTTCTTTTTAAGTTTCATCTGCAGCTAGACATAAACAATAGCCAAGAGGAGTTTGGCTATGAAGTGAATCATTTTATTAGTGAACTGTTTGTCTGAATTATGTCATACATTTCTAACACACACAGGAATGCAGGAAAGGAAAGCTTACACAAGTGGTACCATGTCTCTGTCATGAACTCTGCCACTTCAAGACTAGAGCACATGAATAAATGTTTTCTTTATCAAAAGGAATGAAAGACAGTGCCTGGTGGCTTATCACAGCTGCAGTGAGCACAGAACAGCTGGTTTCACAAGCCACAGCCCTGGCCTGCCACACATGTTCAGCTGAAATTAGAAACAGCAGAGTTCAGAGGTTAAGACACAAGTTTACACGACACACAACTACCCAGAGCATTACTGGAATTTGCTAGTGAACTCTAGCTCAGGGGAAGAATTTGTCGGGAAGGTTTTCAGCAGAGGAATAGTGTATGGGAGTTTTCAAGCACTCAATTTGTAGCAAGTTGTCCTGGCAGTAAGCAGGCTGGGGAATAAGAGACAATGCTTAATCAAGCACAAGTTTTACAGCACATTTCTATGGTTTCTGTTTTTAATTTGATCGCTGCAGCCCACGCTAACATTCTGTTCCTAAATTTGAAATGCAGTGTTGTGTGCATAACCACGGCGATAGCAGTGAGACATAGCTACTTCCTTCCTCTACTTCTTGTGTTAAAATTGCTCATCCCACATGGAAAATCAATTTCTACTTTTGATATCTTTCCCCAACCCCCTGACACTTTCTGCAGTCAAAGGGTTTGTACTTCCCTCTCAGCAGGCAGGAGACTACAAAATAGTCTACAAACTCACGTGGAACACAGGTATATTTTAAGTTTAAAGTCAGTACATTTTAATGCAATGGAGCTTCACCGGTTTCCATAAGCAAGACTTTCGTGCCATTCAGCAGAGCTTTTCTACATGTAAGAAGTCTCAAGATCAGTTAACTTATTCTTGGGAGGACAATAAGCTTTGCAGTCTCCTAACTACTGAATGTTTGATTTATCTGCCTTACCAAACGATAGGTTGCAGGTAGATAAGAATATATGCACTTGAGGCTACATCAGCAATACCAACAGCGCAGCCTTTGAAGACTTCATGGACTGCCACAACAATTCATCCAGCCTAGAGCCTCTTGGTCACCTGGGGGAGAAGTGTGCACCTCCTCGGCTGCTGGGAACATCTGGCACAGTCCTGCTACAAAGAGCAAGCACTGACAGTACCACAGACCAGTCTTCTTCCGTAGAATACCCTTATTGCCAGTATTTCCTCATATCACTTAAGTGAATACTCACCATTTACGATTTCCTCCCCCTCCCCCAATAGATATACTATCTGACATTCTAACACTTATTTGAAAGACAGAATGAAGGCGAATTAATTGTATTGTTTAAAAATCAGCTCTCAAATATGAATCTTACTGAAAGTTATTTGAACATCACTCATGCAGTCATATCATCAAAAGAAGAATCCTGCATTCCAGCCTTCCCCATTCATTATCATAAAGTGGGTAATTGGCATCATTAACATTTTTCCCAGCTGGCAAGAATGCACTTCTACATCACAGCTAAAATACATTGTTCAGAGGTGGCTGTTCTTCCACAGGCATTCAATGGCAATTTAAATTTTCCATTTATTCCTTTTCTTTAATAAAGACTACTATCTTGAACACTTAAGGAAACTAAAATATCATTCAAACAACAAATCCTGCAACAACTATAAACCAGCAATCACTATTTTGGCATTTGAGCATGAGCATTTCATATCCATTGCTATGAATGGGGAAAAAAGGGAACTAAAACTATTAAAAGACTCTAGCTGTACGAAATCAAAACCATGAATCCTTTTATACAGAAAGCATATGGTGGAAATTAATAGCAAGTGACAAAAGCTTGTTTTTTTTCCTCATGAAAGTTTATGCATGCTGTGATTGGTATGTCTATTTTTATGAAAAGCCAGTTCTCTTTATATAATTAGAGCAGCTCTTGAGGCAGGAAGAATATAATAGGCAATAATGACTTAGAACTGAAAAAGCCTCACTGGAGTTATCACTACGTCACAGCCTAAGTGCGTTGCATAAGGATAGTTTTGTAAAATGAGACAAAAGCAATCTGGGGGAGGAGCAGCATTCAGCTGCAGACATTTTTCCTACTCCTTGGCTGTGAAGATGAATGGTTGGAAAGCTGACAAGTTTTCACAGGCATGACTGAGCCCAGTCCTTGACTCAGAATTAAATAGGACATAAGGTTTTGGCTGGCCAAGATCACTAAGCATGAACAAAAATGAAAATTACCTTCACTGTTTATATCAGTGTAAAAAAACCAAAAGTAATTGGGAACGGCACTGTTTATTGTTTGGCATGGATCCGTTATTACTATGGGCTAATGAAATCTGAAAGGAAAGAAATTAACCTGAGTGTTGTTCCAGCCTGGACAATAAAAAGTAGTAAATTCTGTGTTGGCCAAATTGAAAAATTAATGAGTTCTGTTTATACCTATGTTTACCATAGATTATGACTTATTTTTTGTAAGCTAACATTATCATACGTCATGCATTTCATACTTCATCTGCATTCATAACATTTCCAGTTTCTGCTAGTGCCATGCTAGGATGCGCATAGCCTATCTACATCTTTACGAGGATGCTGAATGAATGAGTAGGAAGGTCCATGGTTTGCCATACTAATGGAAGGTTTTCCATATTAATGACCCTGTCCCACTAATATTGAGATGAAGAAATCATTATTCTAGTTCTTCCTTTAAGATAGTGAAGGGCAGTATCAACAGAGTCACCACCATGGTGATGGCAGCTCTCACCCACGTGCCCAGCAGGCAACTACTCCAAGCTAGATATCAAAGGCAAGTTTTCTCTACCTACATGCCCCATGTAGAACTGCACAGCTCAGAATTGTTGCCTTCCCACTCAATGACTGAAGCTACAGACTACATATTAAACAGAACTTTTGCATTTACTCATATCAGAAAATAAAAGGCTTTATACTACTTTGTGCTTCTTACAAACTTAGACTGAGCTAACATGCTTTCTGGTACTTGTGACACTTGAAACCAGGCTGACTGGATGGAAAACCTGATGAGCAAGTTCTCTGGCAGTCTGGCAAATAGCATCTTAACATCGTTATCTCCTTACAATCAAACAAAAAATTCCACTGCAGCTACATTCTAAAAATATAAGCTAAAACAAAACCAAAAGTTTATCAAGCAAAGTTCCTAATTCCTCTAAAAAAAATTACCTCTAAAAATCTGGGTCCATAAACATTATCTAGGTTACAAAATTGTCGCTTCCCACTCCCATTCTACCCATTAGAAGCTAACTGCTTATTTATCCTAAAAAATAAATAATTTCAGCCCACTCAGCATTAACTAACAAAAAAAGAAAAGCTTAAAATAATTGCTGTAATCTTAGGTTTCAATCTTGAAAAAAAAAAAATTAAGTGGATGAGTAATTCTGCACCCAAGAGTTATCCCCATTGACTTCAATAAATGCAGAGTCAACTTATCATGTTTCACCTCGATGCACCTTACATATGTCTGAGGAGATTCTACAAATACACAGGAACTAGTATTGGCTTAAAGACATAAAAATTGCACAAAAAGTCAAAAGATAAAAATAACCTATATTTATAGTGTTAAAAGTTATGATATCTACACATAAACATAGTCCTGGAAACAGTAAGAAGGAAGTATGGTTAGAAAATGGGGAATCATAATTCGTTAAGAGTGACATGCTAGTAAAACAGCACGATTATGAGCAACTTCTTGGCTAGATTTGGGTCAATGATGAAAGATAGGAATAGTTGTGGAAATTTGCAAGTTTAAAACCAAATGCAGAGGAAAATTGTGTTGACAAAATTGGAAGTAACAGTGGAGAGCAGACAAACACGTAAATTAATTAACACTGATTAACTTTCATCAAATATTAGTATTCTATTTCAGAAGATTGCTCACAACAAGGTATAAGACTCCTTTTCCCTGATTATTTAGCTTCATACTCTCCATTACACACATGCTTCAGTGCACTAAAACAACTTACAAATTATGCAAAAAGAAGGTTCAATGGGACTTTGATCTTACTGCCTTTGACAACACCAGATTTTCGTGAAGTGGTATAAAAGTTTTAGTTTATAGAAACAAAGGTGTTATCACAATAGCTTGATTCTATGGGATCAAGGCAGTCATGGAAGACAGTGTCAAGCACACTAGAAATCTTTGCTATTATATACAACGTATAGTAAATCATAATAAGCTGTAGTTGCATTGGTCACTTGCTGAGTGACACAAGTTTAGCAAATCACTGGTGTACTAGTTTTGGCTGGGATAGAGTTAATTTTCTTCACAGTTGCTAATGTGGTGCTATGTTTTGGATTTGTGGCCCAACCACTGTTGGTAATACAGGGATGTTTTAGCTGTTGTTGGTCTCTATTTACATCAAGGCCTTTTCTGTTTCTCACGCTGCCCTGCCAGTGAGCGGGCTGGGGATGCACAAGAAGCTGAGACGGGACACAGTGGGACAGCTGACCTCAACTGACCATAGGGATTTTCCATATCATATGATGTCACGCTCAGCAGTTAAAGACGGTGTCAAGAAGGAAAGGGGGAAGGGGAGTACGTTCAGAGTTACAGCCTTAGTATTCTCAAGTAACCATGACACATGATGACGCCCTGCTTTACTGGAAACGGCTAAACATCTGCCTGCCCATGGGAAGTAGTGAACTAATTCCTTATTTTGTTTGTTTGCACTTGCAGCTTTAACTTTACCTATTAAGGTGTCTTTATCTCAACGCTCAAGTTTTCTCACTTTTAGCCCATCAGTTCTCTTCCCCATCCCACTGGGAAGGAGTGAGCGAGTAGCTGTGTGAGGCTTGGCTGCCTACTGGGGTTACCCCAAGACAACTGGTCACCATTGTCCTCTTCAGTGGAGAGATCCCAACTGATAGTTCTGTCTCTCCTCTTGAAGTGGGGAGCTATAATCTTCTATGGCACGAATACTATGCTACCTACGATTCAATCCTCACCAGCTTGTACATGCATACGGTGAATGCATGACAGACCTTATCAGAATATATATTTCTGGTACAACAGTGTAGTCATCATAGCTTCCTGACATCTCACTGCATTTTTGTATCAAAACTTTCATATCCATAGCAGTTTCATTTTACTAAGCTAATAATAACAACCTATACATCCTATATATCAGCAAAAAGATTCTTAGAGCTGCAGCTATTAGCAAAAAACAGGACTTGAAAAATTTATGCTACACAAGGGTGAGTGATAAGAAAGCCTATGCTCAAGTACGGGCCTGTATTAGTCTAAGTAGGTGTATGACACATTTCAGATGGTGCTATAGTTATCGCAGTGTCTCCAGCTAGTGCATCCAATAAGAGAAGTGAGAGGTGGATAACACCAGTGAACTGGTATCACATAATTCAATTCTATTCTCACCATCAGTGTAGGGCATTTTTTTGATGTAGATGACAGTATCCCTTCCCGCCTCATTTATACTCTTTCAACTGCTCCCATTCCCCTCAGGAATCTCTTATGCAACAGTCTAATCTCACTGAGCTGAACTGAAATGTAGACTATACTCCCTTCCTAGAGAATAAGAACAAGGTACACTTTCCCTTTGGTGCTTTACTCAGACCTCAAGTTGTAACACAAAATTCAGCAGGATACCTACGTAAGTACTGAAAAAGCCAGGTAAGCACTGAGAGAGGCTTGGCATCACTCTTGCTTCTCAAGAAAAGCAGCTGAATCAGCACTGAAGTCAGAGTGAAATATCACTGGCTTGTAAACTACTAAGCCCTCAAACAAGTATAGAAAAGACAACAATAGTGACTGTGAATGCTTCCTGAATTCTTTCTGTAGTACTTGCAACTTGCTCAGGGTTTTGCTCCAACAAAAACAAAAAATACAAAAAAACCCCACCACACCAAAAAAATGTGTTTCTTTGTACTACTGAAAAATAAGTTATTAGAAACACAAATTACATTAGCAGTAGTATATGAATTCTACACTCACTCATTTTTATTCCTTGTATAACAAGGCTATTAGTCTTAGAAGTTTAAGCTGACATTATAAGGTTTAGGTCAAAGATTTCCATCCATTTCCACAGGCTCTTGGTCTGAACCTAGGTCTGTAAGATCCTGTTAATTTTGCAGCTTCTAACTCATCCCTTTTCTTTAACCACAATAAGAATGAGAATGTGAAAACGAGTCACCGTTTATTTTACAGAGACAACCATTTCTTTGGCCATTTTGGCAAGCTACTAAAGCATCTCTGTCAGCCTGTTTTCACAGGTGAGCTGTTGCCTACTCATAACTGGTAAATCCTCTTCAGTGTAGAGCCAGCACATGCATCTCTGTAGACCAGACTGTCACCCTCTTGCCCCTTGCTCTGAGAGCAGCTTGGTTCACATCAGTGAGATCAGTGCATGGAGCAAGGTACTAACAAATGAGAGAAAGGATATTTAAATCTCATTGCTTGGAACTTACTGTTTAAAGCACAGAACTCTGAATCCAGAAGAGAATCCCAGTCTCTGATAATAGCTAGTGTCATTATGTTTTCCTTTAAGCCTTGGATACAGTCTATTAAGGGACATTTCCCTTCCTTCTCCCTCTCTATCCAGAAGAAAACAGCCCTTAAGTAGGTCAAACTGTTTACCCTATAATTTAACACCTTTCCCGATATCTTCAACAGCATCTTTTAACTGATGAGAGCCAAGGCTGATATCCAGACATAAAATCCATTCTCTGTCCTCCAATACTAGACTAAAGAGACATTTCGCAAACAGCAAGATTTCATTTTAAGTAGACATCCATCAAAAATGTATTTTTCCTCACTACCTTGGCCTTGAAAACACTGTATTTTCCAATTTCCTACATGCTGCTTAATGTTATGCAGCGTCAGTCACACCACATTATGTCATTTTATATAGCAGGTCAGCAGGAACTGCCATGTTCGGAGATACCTGATATTTTTGCCAAATCATTTGGCACATCTCACATTATCATCAATTTGAATTACTGGTAGATCATTTCAAAAGAGAGACATAATTATTGGCAACCACTCATAAAATGGCAGATAGTCTACTGAGTGCTTTTCTGGCCTTCTCATCTATCTATAAACTGCAAGATAGACATATTTCCCTAAAACAATATAACTGCATGTCAGATTAATACGTGGGCAATTTTAGCTTACATTTACTATTTTGGGGAAATTCTCTGCAATTCTTCCTTACAGTGATTTCTTTCCCTAAAGGAAGCTTATAATCAGTGTTATTAGGAATACCAGATTCTGACCCTCAGGCTAAGATTATGTAATACTTGTTAATTGATTCAATTATTAATTCAACACCATACACTTTCTAGAGTATCTCATTCTTTCAAACATTTTATTCTTACAGTAATTCTACACCAACTACAGTAATTAAGCATTCTTTACATCTCTAGATGAACTATCTCTTTATGATTATGCACATTTATTTTTGTGTGACCTTAACACATTACATGTACAAGCACAATAGGTAAACAGTGCCAAATTGATGGTTAAGGTTAAGTTTGATTACACAAATAAGAACATTTTTGAAAAGGCCATGGGTAGTGAGAGCACAACAAAAACCACAATACATGTATCATAACATTGGTCAACACTGACATAGTTTTAGGGGATGACAGATCTCTGTGGAAAATACTGCTGCAAAACAAATCAGAGAGCTGCTTCTGTGTAGAAAACCTTGCAATGGGAAACTGCACAGGGAATTGTAAACTGACTACAGTTCATCAACAAGAAGGCATGTGAAATTAGACTAGAAGCGCATTAATTTTAAAGTAAAAGAAAACAAGGTCTTCACCTAGTTGCAAAACAGGCTCTTATACACAGAGGAAAAAACCTACAAAGCAGTATTGGTTCAAAAGTAAATAGACAAGAGGCTAAAGATTTGTAGTGAGTTCACACTGATAAAACACAAAAGAACTGAAGTCTGATGCATCTGACAGACTGTGTTTGGGCATATGCAGAAAGCTTGCAGATGCCTGCAGACTCACCCAAGGGTAGCCAGTGAGATCCTAGACTGAAATGCCAACACACTAGAGCCCATTTGTGAAATATAAGCCTCCAAGCACAGGAGATTTGACATTTTCACAGGTTCCTCTGCATAACTACTTTCATCAAGTATGGTTTCCTAATTTAAAAGCCTTGATTTCAGTAAATCACAATAATTAAAAACCAGGCATAATACACAGTCTACATAGTTAGCAAGTCAAAGTTGTAGCATGTTCTCCAAATAAAAACCAAATCCAAAGACCCTCAGAAATTAACAATAAGAGTATCTGCATCCTGCAATACCATAAAAAGAAATGTTTGTGGTGTTTGACTGATGACAGCAACAAAAGCTGACCATTCAGTGCATGTTTGTAGAGATGCTAGGAAGATTGAGGCTGTAAACTTAATTCCCACCTTGAAGGAGGTGTGGTAAATAGCTCCTCTCAGCCAGAAAATGACAGCAGTTTGAGACTAAACCAGCTTCTTCCCCCATGATCTGCCAAATAGCAAAAATTATTTCAAATGAGACTATTTTGGCCTGTGTGGTGAATAAAATAATCTTTAAGTGTTGCAAGACAGCTAAAAAGTTACTCAAAACTAAATCTAATTTCTACTTACCATTTTACTAGCCCCAGAGTCTCAAATGTAACAAGTTTGAAAGTAAACTCAAAACCTATGTGGTTTCATGGACTATGAAGAAGGCACTTTGCTGTCAGATACAGGTGCCACCCGTTTAAGATGAGTGAGTAGTCCATAAAGCAAAAGGAAAAAAGAAAGCAGGAGCAGAAGTCAGAGTTCGGAGGGAAAAGGAACAGCTGTGTCTATCAGAGGCAACAGAACTATTCCTCAGTAATTCTTGGACAGTGGCAGGGCCAACACAGGACTCAAAGTTAACAAAACTCACAGGCCTATATCCTCTGTACTCTGCAAAACTGTTCCATTAAGAATGTGAATCTTTTTACATTCCTTTTAACTTTTTAACTTAGACTAGACAGCGTGTGAGGAAAAAAAGGGAGAAATGTAGTTTCATATATATGAACAATGAGCATACTACTACTACTATTTGTCTAGCTACCTAGTCTTTTATCTACATCAGCTGTGTTCATAAAAAAACCACAATAATTGTCATCCAGTGGAAATTTCTGAGACTTTGAAATACAGTTCAATCCCAAATTATACAAGACTGATTCTTTATTATTTTTAAGCCAATCATTTATTTCATTACAGTTATAATGTTTCCACTATAGTTTCACACTCCATTTTGAGGGAAACAAAAGAACATTTAAATTTTTCATAGAATGTAAAAGTAAAGTCAAATTTTCTAATTAGTTACCTTTTTAATTTTAAGAGATTCAAATTTTGTTAGAGTCCGATTCCCAGCAGAATACTATTGCATCAGAGCAACTTTCAGCTAGTTCTGTTGCACATTTAATATATTTTCTTTGATCTGTATGATTGTTTTTTGTTATGAAAGTTAAAAAAGAAACAATAAGATACAGAAGAGACTATCAAAACTGGGATCAATCTGAACAAAGTTGCTGCCATTCTTTGGTTGTGAAATAAGATCCCAGATGGGGGAGGTGAGACGACACTCATGAGGAGGCAGCAGCAGAAAATGGGTGACAGCAAAACCAATTCCATACATCTTTTGTTTCTATTCTTGAACAAGAATGAATTCCCTGGATTTGAAAACTATTTTGGCGGGATACGCTGGGTAAAATAATTCTTACATTCACAAACTGATCGATGTTCTTTTTTGATTTCCGTCTCCAAAGGGAGAGCAATTCCTATCTTTCTAGAACATAAACATTTCAGAATGACTCATGTGTTTTGACAAGCTATCACATAAGGGGGACTAAATATCACAAGAGTATTTATCAAAGCATAAAAATACTCTGCATAATATAACCCTTATAAGCAAGCAGTTTATTTTTTATGTAATTAAATTAAAACCCTCATCGCAAAAGAATTACATTTTGCAAATTTTCTGTACAAAATGTTTGCTTAGGATGTGGTGAAAATGAATTTTTTTGGTATCGCATTGTAAATCGAACAATGGCATGTGTCTAAAAATGGACTTAAACTCAGTATTATTTGTAATAGCACTTCCTTTCTTTCAATCGCCTTCTTTTCCCCCAGATGAAGTTCCCTAGAAGTGAACCATCTCTTTTCTCCACTGACTATAAAAGCACCTGTGTAGCAAATGTAAACAAGAGTAGACACATGAATATGAATATACCACCAACATTTCTTTAGTAACTTCTCCTGTTAGATAGGCAATTCAGCTGATGCCACTATTGTAATATGACAGCATACTGATTTAGAGTCTATCCCAGACAAAACCTGCACAATGAATAACAGTTTTATTTTCTGGTCAGAGATGAAGCAAAACAAAACATTTGTTGCAGAGGAATGTAAATGCTTTCTAATTTTATTTGCACAAATAAAAAAGTCAAGCAATCATTTAAGTCAAGTAAAATACTTCATTTTCTTACCCCAAAATATTTTTCTCCCTTCCTAGAATTTAAAGAACAGCAGCACAATCTTTGGGCATAAGTAGTCAACATGGGATACAACTACATACAGTCCTTGTGCCTGGATGTTCATTTGTCCACAAGTTTGAGCATTAAGTCCCAAACAGCAACAATTTGAAAAGCACAGTGGAAAAGACTAGCAGAGTCCTTCATGGTCCCCCTAGTATCTACAAACTATACTGGATAGATAAAGAAACTTTGAAATATGTCCTTCTTACTCTCACTGAATTACTGCAATTTTTGTTTTCATTTAAAAAGTTATATATTTCTTTTCATCAAAAAAGGAATTTCAGTATTGACATGAATCAAAAAATGGAGGGGCTACAGTCTTCTGAAAAAGGGCAGGCATTTACTTCATTCCAAGAGAGTCGATGTGTTCTTTCAACATTATAGTTCAACTTTAACATCCATGGAATCTTACTGTTACTTACATCCTTCATTATTTATAGTAGCTCCTGCAAACTAATTTATCCGTTTGTTATGTTTTCTACTCAGATTTGGGATAGCTTTATAGGACGTTGAGCTTCCATCTTTCAATCACATTGTTATAGCATGTAAGATCACAATGAAGATCTGGTCTAGAAACAAGGTAGTTTGGTAGGGGCCTTTGCCCAAGGAGCTTAAACTTTTGGACTAATGCCATAAGCAGTTCTGCACATGCCGATCTACCTGTAGGATAAAGGCTCCAGCCTTGGTTGACTGCAATGCTAACACAAGTGTCAGGCTTCACAGACTGAATTGCAAGATCTGAACTGATAATTGTGGAAAAAGAAAGGACCAAACTGAAAAATAAGATCACTTAATTATATAGCTGGCTATTATATAAGCACAGTACAGGCTGATGGCTCCTGAAGGTACTAATTATCATTACTATTTTAAGTAAGATGTTCTGTGTGGATATAAGCCACCACTTGTTCATACAGTTTGCTCATTACGGGTATCTTAATGAATTCAGACTCCATGAAAGATTTTTTTTTTTATTTTGAAATAACAATAAAAATTTAGTTTACTGATCATCTTTATTCCACCCTAGTACTTCTTTCAATAGGACCATTTTGTGCTTAAAGTCGAAAACATATTTTAGCACTTTGCAGAATTAAGCAGTAACAATAATCCGGACGCAGTCCTGCGAGACACGGTCAGACACAGGCAGCATCCCTGCGGTTCATTCAAAGAGGTTCAATAAGAATCTCTATGGAATATTAACTAACAATAAACCCTCTTCTTACAAAATGCAGACACAGAAAACTTTGCAGCACTATGGCAAAAGAAGTCCAGATAAAAACACTGTTTGCCAAGGTCCTGTGTGAGCAGATCCCACACTCTCTCAAGTGAGCTGGGTGGCACAGAACTGTTAATATGATTCTGAATGGGATGCTGTGCTGTGAAGTTAATAAGACAACACTGCAATGCCCCCCGGTATGGGGAGAGGCAGATGGCCTCAGCATGTTTTCATGCTTGGTCAGGTGTTATTAATCTATGACCAAGAGAGCAGGTGGCTGTCATAAATTGCAAGATTTTTTCACAAATCATTCAGCTCTCCAAAGAAGCCAAGTACCTGAATATGCTTTTATTATGCCTTTAAAAAAAAAAAACAAACACAGAAAGAAAAATGATGAAGAGACTGCAGCCAAGTGTTATTTAAAGTAATTGCTAAGTTTAGACAATGGTACATAGTGAAAAGAGAAACTGGAAATGCTACATCCAGCAGGCTTCTGTGTCTCAGTCCTTTTTCTATTAAAAATTATATGAAGCACGTATTCTTGAAGTAGCAAAGCTCTACTTCCAAGGCAAATGCAATTCAGGAATAACTTAAAAATGCGGTTCAGCTGGACCGGAGGTATTTTGAACCCAGTGTTCTGCTGTCAGTGAGCTTTATCATTTATTATTTGCGCCAACAGGCTGAGTAGGGGCCCCACTTGAGATCAAAGATATGCCATATCCAGAGCATATTAGTACAGAAGTAGGAAGAGACAGGCCTGCCTTGGAGGATATCACCATCAATAGAGAGAAGAGACACAGAGAGAAATGCTGAAAGTGTTTCTCATCTGTAGAACCAGGAAGGCAGCAAATCCCAAAGGTCCAGTTCCGAAGAGCTCAACTCCCACTTAGTCATGGGATCACTAAGGATCCACGTTTGCAGAAGAGCTCTGTTTTCAGCAGCCCAAAACAGTGCCTCCTGTGCATGTCCACACTGAAAAGAGGAAGCCAAGCTGCCAAGTGAATCCCCGTATCCCATGATCCTGTCCACAGGATACCACCACAACAGAATTAACACAAAGCCAGCCCTGCTGCTGTAACACAGGTGATTTTACAGAAGCGTGAATCCTGCATGGGGTGGAGTATGTGAAAGTAGTATTGCAGAAGGTGGTACCTTACTGCTGAACTACTATCTCGAGTATGCTTGAATACAATTAATATATGCCATGATATATTTAAATTGTCCTTTGAGTTATTGGAATTTTATTTGCATGGTTAAAAGCAGCTATGCTATTTGCACAAGTGATTCAATGTTTTATTGACACTCCTTGCCTAATACCACTGGAACTTTTTTTAATGAAATAAATATTGCAACCTTAATTCAGTTTGCCCTAATTGTTAAATAATTTCTGCCACATTTTTAACAAAAGCCTCAAGGCAAATAAAAATTGACTCTGTGTGTGCTCAGCTTCAATCTGAACAAATTGAATCTAAACCATTAATGCAGAGAAGGTGGTGTGTAAGAGGAGGATGAAGAATCCCAAGGGCTCTCTGGGTAACAGGGTTATCTCACTTGTGCATCTGGTGCCTCATCCAAGGAGCTCTGAAACTCTGGAGTTACAAGTCATAAGTCCTGATATCAATGTGCACTTCTGTGCAATAAGTTGTGCAGAACTACAGCAATAAGGTAATACGCAAAAACTAGTGGAACTTCTAAAACTAAACTATAAGCAGCTAAAATATAAATTCTGATAGTAATTTAAGAATATAGAGATGGAATTCTTTGCATTTAACTTTGAACCATTTGTGGCAGATGGCTAAAGGAGAACAATTAAACAAAATCATATACACGTAAGAAAATCCTTTCTGTAACGTTCTGTTCCATATTTATTCTATGACAAGGGGCAATATCTCAGCAAGAATTTTCCTGTGACAACTACTGTTAATAAATGGTAATGCATTTTTCTTCAAAAGATACAACATATACTATTAGAGCAATATAAAAAGATGGTTCAAGGGAACAAACAAAATTATTTTACTACACAATATGTTAAAGAACAATCAGTACTTGACTAGTTTAAAATCTTAGAAAAGTATTTACATGACAATTTTTATAGAAAGCTAAACTGTATTATGTGGTTGTTCACTTTTTTCTAGGGCCTACAAAGGCTCTAGTATACTGTGGGAATCATTCCTTGCCTCTTACTCTTCAGATTCTACTTTAGATGCAGACTGAGAAATTTTTAAAGCTTGCCTTGAATCATAGAGGAAGAAAAAAAAAAAAGAGAAGAGCCAAATTTAACCCAGTGTTTGGAAGAGGTTCTGAACGAATTATCATTCACTCACTTTTGTGTAACATTAAAGGAGGAATATAGAACCACAATTTTTCCCTCTAAAACTAAGCCTAGAATAGTGCTTATTCAGCATGTCAGTGACAAACACGAACATTTTAAAATATTCAGTTTTTTTAAAAATACACAAAACCACAAACATAAACCATACATCCTCTTGACAGTAGGTTCCTCTGAAGGATTACCATGGTAAACTGTAACCCAAGCTCCAATTGCCGTGTGGTCTGAAAGTACATATTACACAAAACCTCATGTAGAAACAACACACAGATGGCAGGTTATTGTCTAATCCTGTCACATAATAAGAAGGACAATCTCACCAGAACAGCATAGAATAGAACTTACACAATGGGAATTTTACATTAAAGAACTCCTGGGTTTAAAAAAGTCACTAGCTTTTATTTTAATAAAGGTATAATTTTAAAACATTTTTCCTCTTTTCATTAATTCATGAATTTGGTTACATTTTTACTTTGCTCAGCCTCAACAACAAAAATAACTTTACCAGTAAGAGCTACACGAGAAAAAAGGTCATATTTTGAATGAGGATAGAAAGTTAGTTTCGAATTTTCATGGGTAAAAGCTTTCTCAAAAAAAACTTTATATGTGTTAACTACTCTGTCCTCATTCAATATAAACTTTTAGAATTTATAGATTTACATTTCTAAATTTTGAAACATTAAAGGCACACATTTATACAAGAGTATATAATGAAAAGTTTAGAAAAGGCAATTTCATCCAAACACAATGAAATAAGAGGTTTTCCTCAAAATTTCCCAATATCACTAGCCTCCTATTTAACTTGTATCCAATGAACTAAACACATTACAATACTGGTATTTGAAAAGATTTGATTGGTTTTCTATACTCCACACTATTAACTTTTCTTTGGAGTTCTGCTTCTCACTTCTACAGTGCTTTGGGGACAGGATGGTTTAAATAAGAGCACAAATAAGAAAAGGAGCTAAATCTGCGTTTCAATGTAGGCAGTGTCACTGGACTTACTGATTCAGCTTCCAATCCACAGGAAGACCATGCAAAATTAGCTACTGCAATATACGCATATTTAAGCAAAAGTATCTTTTCATTGCAGAGCCTTTTGGACTAACACAATCTTACTCCCAGCAAGGAAATAAGTGGTTGTTTTTAGCTCAAATGGATTCTTCACTCTTGTTCACCAAGCTGGTCTGCTGAAAAAAATGGGAAGAACTGAGAAGACAGGACAGAGAAGTGACTAAGCTTATACCACCATTGAGAAATAACTCCTGGATTTGTATTTTCAGTGCCCCAAGAAAAATTGTGTTAGTAAATTTGCTAAGTACCCACTAAAAATACTTTAGAGAAGACATCAGCAGATGTACATTGTCTGCTAATAAACATAAACCAGCAGTGATGTTTGAAGGTAAAGGACTTGTGCTATTTCATTTACAATCCAGCTGCAATCTGATTGTTTACTTTACTTCCTTATGATGATTGTTTACTTCCTTACCTGCCTTAAAAGGCACCTTTTTGGGGGGGGGGGGGGGTTGGGGTGGGGGTGGTGGTGTTTAAAAAGCAAACAAAGAGAAGAACCACCTCTCTATGTTTAATTGTAATTACTGTTTCTGCCAGCAAGGTCATTCAGTAACTGCAGCACCACAATAATTGCCTCTATTGTTTATTGTGTGGGTTGCCCAAGACTTGATATTCTGTTACAGCACTGTTGAATAGTAGTAATTGGACACAGGTTCAGGCAAATGATGTCATCATTAAACTACCACAAGTCTGAATTTCTATTTCTTATCTGCTTGCAATAATAGATTTATCACAGTAGGCATTTTCTAGATGGAGACTAGTGGCTTTAATTTTACATATAATCATTAAAATCTAATTGGTGTGAACTTTCCTTGGAGCAGACAAGATGTCTAATATAGTAGTAATTACTGCTTAAAACTTACATTATTGCAGGCTATTTTAAATGTAAAGGAAGAATGTTATGACAGTCACAATCTTAAAATATACAGAAAGTTAGAAGATACGGTCATTGGAGACAAGCGAAATCAGCAAAGAAACGGTCATTGGAGAGGAGCAAAATCCCACGCAAATCATTCTGAATAGGTAGTGTTGAGGAATTGGGGATGGTTCTTCCTGCGATGCACAGGTCTACAAAGCTTGATAATATTAGCCTCAACATTTGAAGCACTACTGTCACATTGATGTAGTGCTGCCTGTGAGCAAATAACCCTGACAGACCCTATCTGGTACAGTCCATGACACAGTCAAGCTGTAAATGAATGCAAGTTGACTACCTTCTTTCCTCAAAAAGCCAGTTCAGAATATTGCATTCCAAAGTATTTGAGAAGTCATATTGATGTATTAAGGCAGACATGTTTCACAATTATGAGCTTCTTGGTCTGTTTAGCAAAAGATATTGGCTTATACATTCAAAAAAATAAAGGTTTACCTTCCCACGATGTCTTTTGAATTGCAGAATTTATCACACAAAAGCCACTTAATCAAAAGTGGCTTAATGCACTTAATCAAGAACCAGAAGGACTTAAGGATCAACAGTACTGTCTAGACTAAATGGTGAAGACCTTGCAAAATTATTTACATAAATATGTTATGAACAAATATGAGCCAACGGACAACCAGCAATATCAGAGCACCAAGTAGTCTTAGGGAATATGCATAGATACCAGAATGAGACCCCTTTACTAAGATGTACAGCTCTCAGGCAGACACTTTTGCTAGCAATAGCTTAAGTGAGGCTTTAGATGGATGCAAGGATCCAAAACTGCAAGATAGGATGGGATTCCTATTACCCAAGAACTTAATAATATAGAAAGAATTTTAATTTTTCCTTAAGAAAAAAAGAGGTTGGGAATTTATTTTTCTCCAGTTTTCATCTCTCATTGCTGCTGGGGCCCCAGATTGGTATAAGCAACAATCAAAGTCTGTATGCAAAAGTATCATACTATTTCTCTTTGCAAATTACTTTGGCTATCCTGTTTTCTGAAGACTGTCATTTTTCCCATTCTTTTAACACATACTTTTCATCTAAAAGCTGTTAAAAGGCCTCAGCTCTGTTAATGCAGGCATCCCTTTATCTGAGACCAATGATTTTTACCAGGTCACTGGTTTAATGCCTTTAAGCCCTTGATAAATTAATCATCAGTGCGGTCAAATGATTTTGTCAACTTCATAACAGTATCTGCAGTTTGGAATAGCTGACTCCCAATGGAAGATGGGCAATGAAAACCTTTTAGCAATTTTTTAAAATCTCCTCCCATCCACAAGAGTTAAAGAACTGCAAGGAACATGCTGCTATCATTATGATGCCATATCCCACACTCACAGATGACAAGGCTTGACAAAGAGGGAGAGGAGGGTGTAATATTACATCAGGGCAAGTGAGGCATTTCTGCCCCTTAGGAATACATCAGGAGTTAAACACCTCCCACAGTCTGCACCCCCACCCCACCCCCACCCCACCACCCCCCCCCGCCCCGGACCAAATCCAGAAAAACATTTCAATTCAAGGTAGTCCTTGCTGATCTTAACTAGCTATATGCATTTTTAACATTAGGCATTGTTTAAATGCTTGCTGGATCAAGCTACAGCAGCACGACTTTCTGGATGAAAAGGCAAAAGCATACAGTATAAAAATCTTTCACACATGCAAACACACAAGCAATAATTTAACATTATACATCTTTGTCCATTTAACACCAGTTCCCCCTCAAAAAAAGCAGTGGCATTATGTAACAGAATTTCAGTCTCCCTTCTAGAAATCAAATTCCTTCCTAAAAGAATTAGAATTCTTAATCCTGTTACAAAAGCAGTCCATGCAGGCCTAAAATCGCTGATAAAACAGTGCTTAAATGAAGCAAATTTATATTATTGATGGTTCTCATGACCTGTGAAGAACTTTCAGAGTGAAGGACAATTCCAATTACTAAACCATTCAGTACTCTAATAGGGTCTGCCTTCCTCTAAAAAGTAGAATAGGATTTTGGGAGCCAGCCCTAAATGATGCCTGCAAAATATATCAGAGCAGGTGACGCATAGAACGCGCTGATCTGAAAGCACGTCTGTTTAGGTCAGAAATCACAGAGTGAGTGGCAGATTTCCAGTCCTTGACAATGCTGCATCTCCCCGAGGAGGAAAGGGCGTAGGCAGGATGGCTGACTGACCTTGATACACTGAGCTAGTCACAAGTCAGCATTGCAAGGCTGCGCTCTAGGGAAGTTGTGATGTTATTAAAGCAAGACAACAGGAGAAATATTGCCTGAGGCACTGCTACTACAATAAGGATTTGCAAGAAGGGGGAAAATTGAAAAAAAAAAAGAGGAGAAGCAGTTGGGAAAGACAATCATGACAGGGGGTGGGTAAACAGCAGAGGCAAAGAGGAAGAACAATATGGATATATACAAATCTACTTTATAGAGACAATGACTACACGTTCTGTACTTTCACAAAATTCTTGAAGGTCCAGGCACAATGCAGTTAAGATATCAAGGACCAGTACACAGACAAAAATGTATCCCATGTGTTACAGTTGTGCTGAACAAAGGATGAAGTACTTTTTCCTTATAGCAGCTACAAATCACTGAAGGTAGAACGGTCATTAAACTACAGAATTCAAGAACAATCAAGAGTGAAGAAGCAGCACAGCAAAGACAAGGATAACTTTAAGAGCTATGTTAACTGCAGTATCTAGATAGCTATACAAAAAAGAAAAAGTCAGCATCATGTGTGATTAATAAGATTCATGCAAGTAATACTGTATGCTACTAAAACCTCTATATCAGATTCTGACCAGAAAGAGACTGTATTTATTTCCTGAGATAGAATGTCATGTCTGACGCTATACATATGTGTCTAAGGCAGTTCATCTGATACATATTCCCAGTTTTCCCCCCCTCACTCATTGCGAGTTTTCTATTAGTTCGAAAAGGTGGTAGAGTTACAGCATGATCTCTCTTTCAATTAAAACACCTGAGCATACTTAAAATTGACATTACACATTCCTGTACCAACAAGCTTCCAAAACATGGTAAACTAAAGGCATTATCAAATAACATGGGCAACTAATGAGCTTTCTATTCAGGATACTTATTTTGAAACCTCAAAATTACAGAAGGGAAAGGGAGAAGAGGGGAAGAAGGGACAAGTCTGGTTGCTTTGACTTGCCTTAGAAGAGTTGTGGTCCTCATTCTTTGATGATGACCAGTACAGTACTTATCACTGAGCTAAACAGAACGTGTCTGGCTCACAGAATTATAACTTTAGCATGAAAATTGCTGGCTGGCAATTTCTAGCAATTTGTAGCTGTTGTTGCCAGAAAGTGCTAACAATCACCAGGAATCAGATTCCAGCTAAGCCTGTCAGCACTTCAGTTTTTGGCAAACATTTCACAGATATTTTGACGCCTCTGTGATCACTTGCAGTTCAGTCAGATTGGAGATCACAGGTTGAACTACATTGCACTATAGCCCTCTTTACAATTACCCTCTTCTAGTCTTTGAAATGGAGACCAGCATTGCTTCTCCATCTTAGCAACAGATGTTTCAAAAGCATACATTCTGTATTTCGCTTTAAAGATGGATCGCTTCCACCTCTGTACTAGTTTCTACAAAACATAGTCAAGTGCATAATACCTGTCTACAGAGTTTCACCCAGTACATTTGACAAGCACATGACTTTAAGGACATTCAAAATGAGGCACACACCTTTACTTTCGACTTTAGCACTTAGAAGAAGATTTTGTCATTTCACTTTACTCTGAAAAGCTGGAGAAAGTTGTAGACTTCTGGATTTTGTTTTTGTATTCTTTTCCCAGAGATTTGAAAAAAAAAAAATCAAATGAGAGAAGACCCCCAGAAAATACAAAACAATTGCTTTCTGGGTTAGAAACAAAATAGCTCTAAAAAATTGTAGAATGCAACATTGCTTACACCAATAAATGTCTGGCACAATATCCGTCAAGCTGTGCAAAAGACATGAAATGTGGAAGAAACAGGTTTTCTATTGGAACATGGGAAAATTCTAGTATATGGCCTTAAGATTGAGAAACCTATATATTCAGAAACCTTTTTTCCATATAAAAAAAAATGCAATGGCACAAGCATCTGCACCTTGTATCTATATGCCTATACTTGTTCAAACTTAGGTTTCAAAATGTTATCAAGCTCAGCATCCACCTAGTGAGGCTAGACGTTTTTCTTTTATAGAAACCCAAACCATATATTCACAAGAGAATGAGCAGTAATATTTATTTAAATAGATAGGAGGAAAACAGAAGCTTATCTCTAGACTGTAGATTTCATTTTTTGAAAGTTTAAATCTGGATGCAAATGCAGCTCTATGAAAAAAATAAGTCTTCAAACTGCACATAAGTTCAAAACACATACGATTGTTTCATATGCTTTGATATCTTTGAAACTATTGAACTATAGAAGTCCTGACATATAAATAAATCCAACTCCTGTTAAAGTCAACAAGAGCTGCAACTGCATACAGAGTGAATAGGATCTATTAAATAGTAAAACGCCAGAAGGCAGTTTGCTTTCTGTTTTAAAGTTTGTCTCAAATTTTCCATGCCTTGGCAGGTTGTTTTCACAGGATTTAGCAATTTCTTTTTAAAGCAAAAAATAATTGTAGACTTTGAAATGCACTGTCAGAAAGTGTTTCTAAATTTGGATGTACAAGACCTTAACAACCATTGCACTGCATCTTACACAGTCTTTTAAACCACTACAAAGTAACTACCACTTTAGAGGGAGAACTGTCTTACATTAACACAAGCAGAGCAGAAGATATCGGATCACAGGTTGTGGGGAAATAATTAGATGGTGCATGCTCCAAGCAGCAGCATTGTTTGCTTAAACGCAAACATTTTCCAAAAGAATGACTTTTTCTAACTACTGAGTAAATAACTTCTGGGTACCCATCAAACATGGGGTACACTTCAGCAGGCTTGCAGTTCCCACAGAAGAGCTTCACGCTCTTGACCGCATTCCTAGTTAACTGTATAGTACATGGCAGCACAAGAACTTTCTTCCAAGCCCATGCTTTCTTTTGCACAGCATCCATATCTCACTGTTGAAAGCAATAAAACAATCTTTGTGCAAAAAACCAAAAGATATTTTAAAGCTATTTTGAACGAAGCTGAGCAAAGCCTTTAAATCTACTCTGTTTTGTAAATACAATATTTAGGTCTGGTCTACATTTGAAAGTTTGCGACTCAGCAATGATATTAGTTTAGAATTTTCTCACCAAGAGTTATATCGCTGTCAGAACCATTGTCAGACTTACACCAATACACCGCTATGTTCACCTATGCAAAAATGTAGAAGAAATACGAAAGTACTTGTGTATACTGCAGGTGCATTCATACAGGATGGGGAGTGCAAGAGAGGGAACCTCTTTAGCACTAACCATGTAAATAAAAGCAACATTTGTTCAGATAACTCCACAAGCAAGTTGCTACTGCAAGCTGCTGCTCAGCACAAGACTGGGTCTGGCTACTAAGCTGAAGAGCTGCTCCTGGGCAAGCTGATGCTGCCCTGCACAACAAAAAGCAAAGGCTCTGAGCAGACCAACCGCAGCAGGAAAGAGGGACACTCCATGTTAACCTGTTGAAGGTGATGCCTCCTCTCTGTTGTCCCTAAGGCATTCAGCCTATGTCTAACCTGCACAGGCAAAGCACTTGGGCAGCATTAATCAGCTACTGTAACTCTGCCACCATCTCAAATGAGGGCTGCCATTTCAGAGTAATTTTCAAGTTATGGATTGAATACAATAGGTTTGCTTTTTTAGCTGTAGTTTCTTATTTCTGTTCACTAGGAACTCCTTTTCCAGTCTCTTTGCAAGCAGGACAACATGTCATTTGGCAGAGGAGGTTATGTCCTATCACACTGCAGAAAGTTGCTAAGAGATCATCATCACAACTGCCAATTCAAACCACGTTCTAGCCCATGCAGTATTCAAGCTGTTTAGATCTGCACTGTTAGTCTGAACGGCAGAGTTCAGAGCTGCAGTCTTAGATTGTGTTTTAGGTTTCTTGATCGAATAGGTTTCTGCAGAAGCACACAGTAAAAATTCAAGTGAAATGAAAATGGAGAAGTAGCCTAAAAAGGGTTCAATCTGAATCTAGCACTCCCTGCCTCTGACTCTCCCCCCTCACCTCCAGTTTTCATCTCTCAGCTTCTCATGGCCTTTCTCATCAGATTCGTGTTACCTCCTGCAAGCCTTTCACAGGTCTCCTGCCTGACTTCACCCCAGAGGAAAGGCATTAATATAATGAACTCTGGCCCCAAGAATGTTCCCACTGGACGATGTTTTGTACAGGAATCTGCCCCCTTGCCACAGCAGCTGGAAATTTCAGACTGGAAAATGAAACAGCTTTTCAAGAAAGTAAAATGACATGTAATCAACCTTTATAGCAGCTTATCAAGATATGCAGCAGGCTTCCAACACTCACCATGTCTTCAAATCAAAAACTTAAGATTAGAGATCAGCGACCGTTTTAGCCCCTGGGCATGACGCTGGAGCTATCTGTGAAGTCTTCCCATGTGATATATGAGGTCAGGCAGTAAGACTCCTCCTAAAATGCATAGACAAGATTATCAGCCTGTAATAATAGGCAAAGCTTCAATTATGCCAGTGCTGTTTTACAGATTTCCAAGTGAGGAGACTGCCATGTGTGTTTTGGCTGCTCAGAACTCTATGACATTTTTCAACTGAAAGAGAGAGATTTGTTGCTGTCACCAAGATTCTTTGGACAAATTCTGCCCAAGATTGCCTTAAGGAAAAAGCAACAAAAATCTAATACTAGAGTCTGGACAGATTACTAACAAGACATATACAGGATATGAAGTACAAGAGGTGTCTTGTTTGCAAACAAGCACCCACAATCAATATAGAAAGACTGTAAGATGGCTGGAGTTAACAGAAAGTAATAAAATTTATTCTCTCTCTGATGATGCCAGCAGTATCATTCAGGCAGAAAATAATTAAGGATCTTTTATTCTTTTTTTATTTTACTCGGTGGGGTCATACAGTTTTACTCAATATTCCCAACTTTTTAGGTCATCCGGTTACATCCAAACTGTGTCTCATACAGCTTTACCTGCTATAAACAGTAATATAATGTAACATAATTCAACATACTATATTTAAAAAAGAAAAAAGAGACAAGTTTGGAAACAAAATCCAGACTAGAAACACCACATGTATATGTGACCAGGGAACAAAACAGTTAGATATACCAACATTTTGACATATCAAAACTGTCCTGGTTTGAGGTAAAACAGAACCAACTTTCTGTTTTAGTAGTTTTATTTTCTTAGCTAGGCCTCTTCTGTCTTTGAAATTAACAGCATGTTGTATCTAAAACAGTTTGTTCAGAGTGATAACACAGTTTGTGCCAAGGAATGGTATGCAGAAAGGCTCTTGCTTATACTTATTGCTATAACAACCAAGGTCAGCTAATTTCGTTATTTGCCCTGTTGGAGGGTCAGAGGCAGAAAAGCGTAGAGGGGTCCCACCTGCAGGGAGGAGCGGACTAGACAGGTGACCCAAAACTGACCAACAGGGGTATTCCATCCCATCTGCCCCATGCTCAGTATAAAAGCTGAGGGATCAAAGGGTCAACTTCTCTTCCTTCAATGGCTGACATCCAAGGAGGACCCTGTCTGTTCATCTGCCTTTGATCCCAATCAGTGTGTTCCTGACTCCAACTCTGGACCCTGGTGCCCACCCGTTGCTGAGTCCAGCCTGGGACTTCCCCAGTGACTGCCAGTGACATCATCCTGGGAGCTTAATATGGTTTTGTGTATACTGTCTCTACTTCATTATTTTCCTTTTTGTTTTATTATTAATATTTCATTAAATTAGTTTAGTTTCTTCTAAACTTGTAAATCTCTCTATCTCTCCTCCTCCTCTCCGTGCACAAGAGGCTGGGGGGAGCATCTGTCGCCGGCCATTGGCCTATTTGGCCGAAACCACAACACAAAACAAAGACGACTACTGCTCTCACTTGAAACTAACAATAAAAGGTATCTTGTTCTCACTCAGAAAGGTACACTCATGTTGTGACAATATGTAAAAAAGTGAAGCTCATTAAAGTATTGAGGGGTTAAATTTAAATTACCTATATAATCTGAAATGACGCCTGAAGAATATATTGCTCTCCAGAGTATTTATGTTTTCTGACAGCAGCTTAAGTAACCAAGCCGTACACTGAATACACAGATGCAGCAGCATTCAAGGGCTTAAACTAAAGCACCACTTCGCCATATACTTGATTTAGCAAGATAGTAGGCAAAAAACTAGAAAGCTAGGACCCTGAGGGTCCTGGCCATCAGGACCCCCATGACTGCGCTCGGGCAGCAGGCCCCAGGCATGCCTGCAGGGGCCTGGGTAGCAACAGACAGATTTTGGTGCTGCTTTTACCTGCACGTGTATTCTGTACACTTTAAAAAAAAACAACACAACAACAAACTATCTAAAGGACAACACCAAAAGGAGAGCCAAGATAAACTTACACTGCCAGCTTCCCCCATCAGTGCTCCCAAAGGAGTTCAGCCCATTGCCCTCCCTGGAGCCTCCTCAGCCCTGGCGCGCTGTTGAGGCTGTCATGGCGATGACAAGGAGGGCCCTGCTCAGAAGATGAGCCCTCCATCCCAGGCCTCACACCTACTCGCAGCACATGTCCCCTGGGGAGCCGGGCTGCCAGATTGCGCTCTGCTCACAGCGAGACAAGTCACAGGCGGCCGGCTTCAGCAGCGTGTAACTCGCAGGCTGGCAGGCAGTTTCCACAGCAACAGTCATCTTAAACAGCAGCACAAGGGAAAGCCACGCATGACCCCCATCCCTGGGGCACACAGCTCTCCACATGAGACAGACATGTGAAAGGGCTGCCAAATGCCAGCAGGGACACCTCCTCTGAGTCTCCCTCCCAGCCTTCTCCAGGCCATCCCGCCCCCGGCTCCTTCCCTCAGTGTGTCCCTCTGCTCCCGCCTCAGGCTGGAGGTGGCCCTGCCGCTGCTAGGCCTCACCAGGCCACAGAGACACCCCTCAACACTCCTCCTAGCTTTGCCAGAGACTGTCTTAGACCATTGGTTTTAGCAGTTCCCTGTGTTCTCACACTATGCTCTTCACAGCATCTGTGTGTACCTGAAAGAGCACTTTTCTAAGGGAAGAGCAACATGGAACCTCCACAGCTTGGGGCCTCACTCAGCACAGCAGGGAGAGAGGGGGCACAGCAGGAGCCCGAGGAGGAACACACAGCAGCAACAGAACCAGAAACAAAGATAAATGAAGGAGAAGGGTGTGAAAAGCAAGGTTTTCACAAACAGAGTGAGAAAGCATGCCTAGGCTGTGTTTTATAGAGGCATTCTTTTAGTAAGCATTGGCCACAGTGTAGTGCAAGAAGTGGTGCAGAGAAAACTAGCGACACTCTTCAGGTATAGGCCAAAAAGCCGAGTATAGACAAAACTGTATAAACAGTTAGCCAGCTTTTTTTAAAAATAATTCTTCCTAGAGATGACTGACAATCAAATGGATCGTGAACAACACAGTTTTACAAAAACATATGCTTAACCAAGGATTTATTGCAATATTCACTTTTCTTTCTCAGCCAGTCAGTTATCGAATTCTGCAAAGTCAAAATTAGTACCGGAAAACTCACCATCAGTTTCTAGAATCTGACTATATAAGTAGCAGCATTTTTATTTTTTTGTTATTGGAATGATGTCAAGGAGCATCCCTTGCTGGTATGAAGCCATACCAGCACAGCACAAACACCGAGCTGGCACGTTGTGCCTGTCTCAACAACCGCTAATCTATGCCAAGAGGTGTGACAGAGGAAAGAGCAAGGCAAAAGGGGCTAATTGATTTGGACAAATAAATAATTCTGAGAAGATCACGATGTTTCTTCAAACAGTTTGTGTTCATAAAAACATGCTGAACTGTTCACTCTGCCTTTCCAACCCAGCCAGCTGCTGACTCAGCCCTTAGTGCAAATTTTAAGTGATGTGTCTTCAGGGTAAATTTGCCAATTGAGAAACTAGTAAACTCATTGCACAATTAGCTTGTGAGATTAAACTGTCACAGATATAGAGGATTAATCACCAAAGTACTTAAAAAATACAACAGAGTAAATATGTATTCAAGTCACTTTTATATGCAGGAGGGATATTTCCTTCAATTTTGTGTTTACCTAAAATAAGAGAGAAACTTGGTATGTGACACAAAGCAAACCTGAAGCCTGAAACAAAACAGGAGTATTATGTTCTCCAATAAACCATCCCATGGGATTCATGAAAGCTTCATTAGGCATATTCTTGAAGAGGGGGTGGATTAATAGGAAAATGTGCAGCTCACTTCAGTAAGATCAATAAGCAAAAGCATGACAGAATGAAGTTATCTCTTTTTCCCAATTTAATAACAACAAATATTCCAGTAAAATTATCAGAATGAATTTTAAAAATTCTGTATTCCTGTGGCGCTACGATTTGACCTCAGTCTCATACAATAGTAGACAATCCCTGCAGTACTGATGAAGGAAAGCTCTTTATATAGACTGAGGTTTTCCTTATATTTCATACTTTAAATTCTAAGTAGTTCCATACTCAGTGTCTCCATCCAGCTGAACAACCAACATACAAGCAAGGCTACAGCACCACAGGCAGAGCAATTGCCAGTCAAGACCAGATTTTTGGAAGGAAAACCAGACAGGAGCTTGCTGCTGGATAATTCGAGTCATAAAGACTCCAGTCCTGCAACCGATCCCACTATTTCACTTCAGTAAATCGCATATCAACTCTCTCCCTCACCCCCTGCCCCCTAAGCTCAGTGCTATTTAAGAGCTGGATGATATCCTGACCCTAGCAAAACCATTAAGAATAGAGCAAATAGCTTCAAAGACACTATAATTTCACCGATCTTTACATTTAGACTTATATTGTTAAAATCTAATGTTATTTATCCTAATAATAGGAATCTTCGCCCATTTTGTAATCAAATAAAAGCTTTTGAAGTTTTACTGTATCTGTTCAAGCCTCTTTGCCAGTTTAATGTTGATCTCATCTACAGAGTTTCAGTACTGCTGAGCTCTATTAAATAGTTGTTGTAGTCTGTCCCCTGAAGTCCCCTCTTTTCAGCGGGAAGGGAAATTATAATTTTTCACACTTTTTAAGTTATTTTTTTTAAAAAACAGCATTTTACTAAAGGTAAAATTACACATATAGCCTTAGGCAAAGAACCTGAAGCCTAATGAAATAATGATTTTAGAAAAGGTATATTGCTATTAAGACTGGAAGCATTTGCAGCGCTGATGGGTTTTCAGGTTGTTTTTGAAGAAGATAGATGAGACTTGGAGTATGTTAAAAAGAATATTATTCCAAAGGGGAGGGTCACTGCAAGAAAGTAGCTGATGGGAGAAGTAGAGAGGCAAGGCAAAAGGAACATATGCCTTTTGGATTTACTGATCTTGGCTTCTCTATATAGTCCATAAAATATGCTCACTGGTAGACCCTTTACACTAGTGGAACGAGATCAATCTTCTTTAACATAAAGCAGAACTGTATTGTGTATTTTAAACAGCAATTGACTTTGAGATCATTTGGGAAAACGAACTAAATTTCATTAAAGTAGATAATATCTTTAACCAAGAGGCCACAGAAATGATGGCCTGACATGGGCAGTAAGCATGGACACCAGAGATAACAACCACCTTTGTAGGAGGCAAATTGATTTTCTGCTTCTGTGAAGCCTAACAAATGGTTTTCTACCACATGCTTTGTTCCCAAATCACTCTCAAACCAACTACCACATTTGTCAGATTTACTTGTTCCCTTTAAAAGAAAACAAAACAAAAAAAAAAACAAAAACAACAAACCACTACCCAAACCATAAATTAGATGTTTATCTTTGAAACCTCATATCATCTTATCAGACCTCTCAAAGCACAGCAGCTGGTAGATACTGTGCTAGGAAGTTTTCCTTCATCCCTATTGTAACAGAAGGAGTTTCTAAAGATATTGTCAAGCATAATGTGATGATTAGAAATGATTGACTGGCTTTCTGCCATCATACAATTTACTTGCTCCTGATTTATCACTTACGCAACCTTATATATATAATAAGGGTAGGGAGATTCAGTGCAGGATTGACAAAACATCATTTCTTTCCTATTCGCTGAGCTAGCTTTTTTGTAAGAACTATCCCACTAATATATAGCTGAAGCATGCTGGCATAAGTTCCTGCTTGTCTCTTCATGCGCTGTGTAGGTGCTTGCTATATTTAACGAAGATTACTGTCCATAGGAAAAATAATTCATTTGGATCCAGCAGAAACACACTGAGGTATACAGCACACTTGTCAGAGAGATTAATGTAGACCTTAGTAATAAGATTCACCTCAACTCTAGGGTTAAGCTCTAGCTCACCCTCACTGTAGGCAGGCTGAGAAAGCTGCAGCAGCAGAACGCACTCACAACATTTCCCTGTGCCGAGGCCAGCAAAAGCTAAAAGCAGCACACAGCCCAGACAAAACCAGTTAGTCCCTTGGGTAACCCCATTAGCTATCTCTGCCAAGGTTTAGGCAACGTCTCTAAGCTGCTGTCAGGACTGCTCAGCTAGGTAAAACTAAGGAGAGGAGGCAGCGACAAACATACTCACCTACCCCTCAGACAAGTGGGAGAGGGGCCCAGGCCGACACCAGCTAGGGAACCCTGGGAAAGCTGGGGAGGCCCAGGCCAACACGCTGCCAGTGCTCTCTACCAGCTTGTAATAACTCCAGGGATTTCACCCCCAAACATTAAATACGTACATATACATATTACCTCTCACAATAGCAAAAGACAAAATCATTCTCAGTCTTACCTGCAACTCTATTTTCTGATTTAACTAATTTCTTGTTCTTAAACAACTAAAGAGACATAGAGCCTGGGCAAGACAGAAGCACCCTCCACCCAGGCAGCCACTACTGAAAGAGCTTCTTAACTAGGCAGGCAGAATTTAAACCCTCTCTCCCCCAGAAAAACTCTCAGAGAAATCAGCTACACAGCTGCCACAGTCACAAAGGTGTTAACCCCTCCTCTAGCACAGCTGATTCTGCAAGCACAAATTACCACCTTCATCTCCTCCCATCAAAATCTGCATGGCATAAACCAGCCCCTGAATGGTAACTGTATTTGAAATAGTTGTTATTTCCCAGGTATGAATTCAGGCATAATTGCATCACTTGGGTTTAACTCAAAACACGTCTCAAGCTGCCTGATTAGGCGGTCCTGAAAGTTGCTAAGCCAGTCTTGGATCAAAAGTCATTTTCTCAGCAAGATGTATTTTAAGTGAATACACTAAATGGGATTAAAGAGAATAAAACATAGCCAAATACGGTTTGTAGGTGTTCCATACCTCTTGAAGAAGTTTGATTCCTGTAAGCATCCAGGGACACCAAACTGCTGTGCTTTAACAGTAATTTGAGCTGAGAGAACAGCTCTGTGTGACATGAACAGGTTTAGCAAATGTAAAGTTAAAAAATAGGGAAGCTGCAAAATTCCCCCTAGTAGAAGCTATTAGAATGAAAGTCTTTAAATAGCAACAATGGATGCCTTGTTGCTTGAATTTAAAATTGGACTAGCCAAAACACCAAAGTCGGTATATAGCAATCTTCTACTGGAAGAGAATTTAGAAGAGGAAGCGAATCTTTCTGTTTACAGGTGACTGAATATTTATTCCATTTGTATTAAACCAGTTCAGTTCTATTGAAGCAGTGACAAAAGCATATAATTTTGTGACACTATAAATTCTATTCAGTGAAGAATGGTAAAAGACAGAGATGTTCGGGTCATGTGTTGATTATCCATGTTTTCATGTGCTGTCACCTGCAATAGTATAAACTGCTGCAGGCCAGACTGTCCTCAGTTACACCTCTGCAAATCCTGCTGAAAACTAATAGATTTGGACAAGTTTATCCTAAGATGTCCTTCCTAAAAGAAATAAATGGGGGCAGACAACTTAAATGATGGCATAATTTAGCCTGTGGTGCTCTTACTAACAGAAGTAGGGTTCAAAAGGAAAGTGTCCACCTTGGCTTTCAGATCTTAGGTGATGTATACCAGGCTAACAGGGATCAGGGACAGTATTTTATCCATAAACTGAGCACATCTGATAAAACTCCATGACAAAATAAAAAGTCTTGTTGAGTCATTGACAGCTTCTTTACAGACAGCAGTTTCAATTAGGCTTGAGAGATTTTTTCTCAAAAGACCTACTTCTAGAAGGCAAAAATATACTCTCATGCTGTCATCCCCTGTCCATAATGATGTACCATACTCATCTCTTTCTAGAAACTTTTATTCAGATCATGAATATTAAAAATCTGTGCCACAAAAGTAAAAGTTACAGATATCTACATCATAAAAAGTTTTAAAAGTTAATTAACTAATAAAGATGAAGCCACTAAGTTCAAAGTAAAGCAGCAAAGCACGTTCTTTATGGAGAAACAGCTCATACACTACTTGTGAACTGCAGCCATGCCACAAAAAAAAAAACAACAAAAAGAAGGTAATGAAGATTATTATGTCATCTATCATCAAGGAAGCCATGGCATTCCTGAGGGATTACTGTTACTAGGGAGAAACATTACACTTAGATTAAGGTAAATCAGTATAGGGCTAATCAGAAAACCATTGGCTCATATTGATTTCGTGCTGGAGAGCTGAGGTTAAGAACACCGTAGTGCTTAATCTACCAGCACTTGAAGATGAACTGAGTAACATTAACATTTCTGTTTGCATAAATTCTGTAAGGCAAACTAGTAGTAAATTGGTCTTTACACCAAAGTATGCTAACTATGCTAGTGTCCTTCCAGAAAAAAAACCAATCAACTAAACAAACAACTATCATTCTCCAGCTTTTTGATTTTATTTTTTTTCTTCATATTTGATATATCAGTGAGCCAACTGATCTAACCCACCGCTTGTATCTGCCATTGGCAAGTCAACAGAGATTAAGAACTCCAAAAGAGGTGGCGATGAGCAGCTGGAGACAGTAATCTCCGGGATCTGTAAAGAGGATATAAACCACAGTCTCACCCTACCATATTTGCTTATTGCTCTGAGAGCACAGGGGCCACAGAGCAAGTTTTTCAATCCTGTCCTGGCTTGTGGTGTAGCATTTACTCCACTCTTTGTTTGGAAACGTGCCCAGGAACAGTGTGCATGTGAACTGCCTCAGGAGATGAGCAGGTCTTTGCCAAGGTACCTCTAAAGGAAGCCAGGCTCTCTATTCTGTCTCATACACATGGAGCTGACAGTACCTCTTACAGTCAGCATAATCCCTGATAAGACCTATTTTTAGTTGTCTATAACTTTGCCAATGTTGACCATTCCTAGGAATTTCCTGTGCTGCTGGGTGCTCGCCTCAGGCTGAAAGATTTTGGGAAAGTATCAGTTTAAACAGATGAACCAATTTCAAGAAAGATGCAAATGAATAATGATTTACCATTCCAAAAAAAAAAAGAAAAATTTCATTTAAAATTTTTAACACCTTCAGACTACAGTAAGAAATTGAAATTTGGCAGAGGCAAGGTATCACTGTGATGTCATGGTGTGAAAATCCTCTCAAATTTGGTTAAGATATAAGCCTCCAAAATTTGAGTTCCCACGTGAACAGTTGAGGCTTTTGGTACAGCCTGACAGTAAAATGCTTTGAATATGCAATTTCTAGCCTGGACTAAAGAAACCTTTTTTTCTGTAATTGCACAATTGCCTTGAGTAATTTAACACCGTGCTTGAGAAACAAGAAAAGAGAAACTCCTCCTATGTTTTCTGTAGCTTTGGCACTGAAGAAAACAGAGCTGTGTAATTCAGAAGAAAAGAACTGGGAAGAATTGGGAAAGAGAGCAAGTTAGAAAGACTTGACAGAGATAGGGAGAAGGAAAAAAAAAAGTATAGTAACAAAAGACTGAAGAAAATAGAAAAATAGAATTTGGAAGGGAAGGGAGAATGAACTGGAGACAGGGTAGGTTGAAACACTAACAGGCTGGGGCAGGGAAGGTACTGACAAGGTCCCACGTGGACAGTTCAGGCAACTGTCATCAGAACAGATGACATCCTAGATAGACACATGCTAATACATGCAAATTATTGGACCTTTGTTATTTACTTGAGGATCTATGATGCTTTGCCTGCTTTCTTCTCTGGCACAGTTGTCAGGATTTGGGCCCAATCCAATTTGTCCAAAGCATTTCATTGTGTTTGGTCTCACCTGCAGAAGTCCTGTAGTAAGGAAGAGATCAATAGTTTGGCTGTGTGTTATACAGCGTCTCCTTTTGCCTAACCCACAATCACAAAAGGTGAAGTATTTTGTGGGGTTTTTTAAGGGTTATAAAAGCAGGCAGCCCCTTGGCAGATATTTAGTCCCAGTAAGGGGCATTAAATTGCATAATAGTCTTTTGTTCTCTTGTTCTCAGCAGGCTTCAGTTTCTCCCTTCTCACGTAGATGTTATTAGTTGTCTGTTGGTGAATATGGCCATGACCTGGTAGACTTGAGCATAGTTGTTAGTTGTTAAATGAAACAAAAATACGTTCTAGAACTTACAGGTTTCAGAAATTTGAAGTAGCTGACCCAGGTACACAACAGCTAGGAAGGGCTTTTTCCTTTTCTGTGTTCTGCAAGAACGTGTAGGAACAGAAGGCTTTCCACCAGTATACTGAAAACCTTGGTCTTCGAATCAGAGATGAGAGGCAAGGCCGTGCGATGTGGATCATTTATCATAACTCATGAGTTATATGTGGAAAGTGATTATTTTGTATAGTATGATGGAGAAATGGAAGGGTAAAATTTGCCAGTTGCAGTTATCAAGGCAATGCAGACTTCGCTAGAACCATAATATAATTAAGAAGATATCTCTGATCAAAGCAAGTTGTGCTCTTGCTTTTGAACTCGTCCTGAGGAAAGGCTCAGTCAGCATTTTGCTACTGTAAAACTGAAACCCTCAACCTTTGAAGTTATTAAAGATTTTAGAGCATTTTTTACAGTGAAAAATCAAAGTTTAGCTAAGTCTCTAAGTACATTATATTTGAAGAAAGCGTTTCCTCCAAAATTTTAAGTAGGTATTTCACTTGCTGTTCTAAAGCGGTTTGCGATGTTACTTCACACAGCTGAGCAATAACTGCATCACATTGTAGCTTTTAGTGGTTCCTGTCGACATAGTTCAGTCTACATAGAGGAGAATGGTTTATGAGGTACAAATTCATTCCCTTCAGCTGCCTGCAGAATTAGGTAAGACACGTGATTATTTTATTTCAGAGACATCCAGGTCTACCCTACCCTGAAGAAAAGGATGTCTAGGATATCAGGTAGGTCATTTCTGCTACAGAGTCTAAAGATAACTGCACTGCAGCCACAAGCATCAATACTGTCAGCCACTGCTAAACGTAAATATAATGTTTGTTTGCGCCCTAGGTGGGAAAGCGGTGCATTAGAGGAGCTATATCTTCTGGCCTGGGCAGAATATGGGACTGTGGAGATTACCCTGCTTTAATTACAAGTCCATCTACATAGTTTGCAAGATAATTGTCCATAAGATTGGCCCTTCTCTGTTTCCTTTTGGATAATGGATAGAGAAAAGAGAAAAGACACTTGCCTTTCTGTAGCTTGATTATGGATGAAAATCAGATACATCTCAGATAAAATTACAGATTTAAATTACAGATTTGGTGATCAGATTCTGTGGGAGTAAAACCTTTGGATTTTCCCAGCCAAAAAGCTCTCAAAGTATGGGTAACTTTCACCACTTTGCCACCTTTCAAGTGGAAAAGCCAACATATACTGGTAGCCATATGGGACTTTGGCAACCTCCACAGCTATCTCTGGGCACTCTGCACTGTTTTCCTTGGTGTTAATAAAGACTTGGTTGTTTATTTTTCCTTATACCTTGTAATTTTTTAGCCAGTTCTTAATCTAAGCCATTTAGCATTCACCACCGAGCTTCCAGCAGCCATCAGTCAACAGCTGTTCAGCTGCTAAGAAATAAATAATCAAGATTTCAGCAGGATCCTTTAAGATTCATTTAAGATTCTGCATGCGAGAAATAGGTTTATGTGAGGTTTTAAACCTATTTTTAATGAACTCAACCAGGTAGTTTTTTATCCTGACAACAGTGAAACATAGTATACACATTTGACAGCATGGAACTAGAGCTGGTTGCTTTTTTACAGCTAACAGTCACTGCAAATTTAGTTCCTCGTTTACTGGATGTGGTCTCTCATTTTTCCTTCTTCAAAGGAAAGAAAAAAGATAAAAGAGAAATCAGCATAAAAGTAGTTCTGTTCCTTACCTCTGAGGTCTAATGACTAGTCTTCTCTGGCGGAGGTGATTTGTATTCACTTTCTCGGTAACTATGCTGTGTTTATCCACAGTTATTGCTGATGAATGCTAACAGGTAACATCAAGACTCTGTGCAGAATTCAACCCTTTTAAGTAACCTTTCAAGTAGACAAGCTGCCATTTGTGGGTAGCTGGGGCTTGCAGTGCTGTTCTTAGTGCTTGCTTATTTTTAAGATGATATATTTGAGGTGGTGGCAAGAGAGCCTCTGTCTCACTGATCAGGTTTTGCAGTGTGTGACTGCACTTTCAGAAATGTCTGAGTACAATAAAATGAGTGTATATAATTTCATACCTTCACCATATGTCTGACATTATATGTGTGTATCATCTTTGTGAACTCCACTGCATTATTATGCTAGGTTTACTAGGCACACACAGGTATGCCTGGCAACTGAAAAATCAGGCTTCCATTGTAAAACAGTTTCTCCTCAGAATAAAGTAATTTCAGAAAGCTTAAATACAAACTGTGCTGACTAATAATACAGTGTTCTTGATATACAAAGCATTTTAATGCTATAGAGTCTTTAATGTTGCCTGAGTCATTAATTTGACTGTAGCAAATTCTACACACTGCCTGGAAGCAAAGGTCTTTTAGTTGCATAGGTCCACAATGGAAGATAAAGGCAATTAAACTGCATCTCATAAATTATGGGTTGAAGACAGTATACAAAAGTCCTAGAATATGCCTGAAAACAACTACCAAAAGGGGGCTGCATTTATCTTGGCCTGTTGACAGCTTTTGTTCCTCATTCCACAGTTTTAAACACTAAATTGCTTTTACATTGACTCCCTATTTAACTTTAAACTTTATACCCAGGAGCCTTTTGGGAATATCTGATAACACACAAACAGAGTTTCCGCAAATGGTAGCACTGTATTACACACTCTGGCTTCACAGATGCCAAATCTTCTGCTCTCAGCCAATGGAGCACTTCTAGAAACCTTCAAATGCCACCCCAGATGTACAAGCAACATTATCTATTTTGCTTGCTTCTTAAAGTTGATACAGATTTTTCGCAGGATGTTTTCTGAGACAAGTTAAAATTTGGATTTACATAACTTCCAAGTTGCACTGACTTTGTAGATATGTTTCCGTTACCGTCAGTATCACGAGTCAAAACTATTGTAAAGAAAAACAATTTATTCGGCTTCAAGTATCAGCTAGCAAGTTTTCTATTGTATCATGAAACTAACATTTTTCTTGTTAACACGTTTTTGCAGTCTTTTTCCAAGACCTTTTACAATATTTTGTTTATCTTTTTCTTAAAACATAATTCATTTAGCGTAATAATCGCATTTAACAAAATATAACAAAGAACTTCTGGGTTGGATGATTTATAAGTCATATTACTTTATAGCCGTATATTCCAGAATCATTGCTGACCACACAGCTGAGACAGGGGTCTTAGTTTGACTGAAGTTGGCATATTGCAGTTACAGATAAGCTGAAAGATATTCTAGAATGAGAAGGGTTTTTTCTGGATAGCATTTGCAAAGGAACCTCAGTGACTTAATGACTAAGTATCCTTTTTAAAATCCCATGGGCACTTATCTAGGAGCCCGATTTTGAGTGTACAGGCAGCTTTCAACGCACAGACCCACGGTCCTTTTGATCATGCAGGAAAGCACTTGCATGATTTTGAAAAGCCCAGCAGGTTTTTCTAGCTGATCTTTAAGCATCTAAATGCATTCAAAATCTGGCTTTAAGTCATAACTGATAGTGAGACTTGGTTTATAAGCTTCTTTGATTCTTGCTCTAACTTCTGAATATTTTACCTCCTATACGACATGGTAGAGAAAAACACCACAACAGCCTTCCGTGCAGCTTACTCGTGATTATATGGAGCAATACGAAAGCCAGCTTACATCACTGTAAGCCATTTCATTAACTTCAACAGGTTTTGGATCTGGCCACAACTGACGAAAAACTCCGTTGATTACTTTTAATAGTGGCACTTTTCATCTATTTAATTATTCCTCACAATAGCCTTTAAAAGGATTTATTTTCTACACAATGCATAGATAAATTATACTGATAAAGCATAATGTGACACCATTATTTCCTAGGAAAATGGTCATGGCTTTTGTTTTATTTGCTAGATGTTTAATGCAGCTTATCCTCCGTTTTCCCTGAACAGAGAAACCTGTGTATATGATGATTTCCAGCAAAGATCAAAGGAGAATTTAATTTCATGGCTTATCAATAAGAAAATCTTTCATTTTCCCAACTAATGTTTATATTCATAGGTTGGAAACCGAGATAAACTCCCACAGAAGAATAGAAAGGCATTAACTCTCCTGTGGAGGCTGCAGTTTGCTTGCAGTGAGAAGGAAAGCAGCTCCTGCCAGACGGCTTGCTCCCTGACTAGATGGTGGGCAGAAAATGAGGACAGTTTTAGTGCCACTTCTTCTGCACCAATGCCCCAGTTAGCACAGAGGATTCCTCCACCAAATAACGGGAGAACAAGGACGGAAGTGTGACTTCCTGCCTTGAGACAGCCAGAAAGGTGCTACTCCACTCCCTGTGCTCTGTTGCAAATGACGTTGCAGGAGAAGAATATTTACCTTATGCAATATATAAGGATTTGATGATAAAAAGCACAGAAAGCATCGATGTTATAAACTGCTGAGCAGTTCCAGCAGATATAATTTGCCATTAGTCCAGGAGCTGATTGTGATCCTAACCTCACAGGATCACAGCCTCAAAGAATTCAGCCATCTTTTCAGGCATGCCATGAATGGCAGCCTACTGAAGACAACCATTTATGTTTGACTAGGGTATAGGCACAGTATGTGATATAAGAGAGGAATATATACTAAGATGTCCTGAACCTGAATTCGTTAACAAATTCAGAGCATAATTAATTACTAGCCAAGGTTATGTCTCCAAGAATGACTACGTATGACTGGCAGGACTGCTCTGATTAAACGAATGTCGATCCTAAAAGTAAAGGAGCTGTGAGAAATAAGGAATGCGCAGAATCCCAGAGAGAATGACGCCCATTCATCTTGTCTATACTTGCAGAATCATCAGCCTTGAGTAAGAAAAGACGTATGGCTACAGTTTTCTAATAAAAGCCTGCATTATATGAGAATGAGATTCATTATGTTGATAAGGGTTTTAAAGTATTCATTTTGGTTAACTGGGGAAAGTCAGAGCCAAAGAAGTAGAACTGTTTTGTAGTCATTTTTTAGCATAAAAGACAAGTATTGGGATGGGATGGTCCTTGATTGGCAAGACTGCAAAGCAAATAAACACCTGTTCAATTGTAAGCACGTGATTAATCCCAAACCTCTTCAGTAAAACAGTTAGGGCTGTGCTTATGACTCCGGTGCAACTCACGGTTCATTACTCAGACAAGCACAGATAGCCTCAAGAGCCTGGTTCAAGGAAAGAAATCTCCAAGAATGTCATTTTGATTTCAATCCACTTCCATCCTAGAGAAAAAGTCTGATGTGAAAGTACATTTTCTTTCGCCTACGAGGCAAAAGAGATGTGTTCGGGTCTCCCGGCCTGCAGGCCTGTGCCGTTCCACCACAAGTAATATCTATAAAAGTTTTCCGATGAGATGAGGAGTGTGAATTCCAAGTTCTCCAAATGACCAAGATCATATTAGAGAAAAGCGAAATATATACATACTTGAAGTCACCACAGGGTTTTTTATTGGAAGAGGAAGGGTTGGCTGCAGTAGAATCCTGTGCCTGAAATTTAGAAAAGGAATGTGGGTTTTCTTCCCTCTGGGGTTTAGTCTTGTTTATTTTACAAGGCTAACATCTCAAAAAGCTGACTTGTGATCCAAAGCCATCTGTGAGTAATTTATATAATTTAGTATAATTTAAAAAACAGATCACTGAAACTCTGACTCAGTAAAGCACTGAAATATGTGCTTGAAAGCCACTGTGAATAGATGTCTTTTCCTAAAACTAAGCTGGGCACATGAGCAGGCAGTGGCATGAAGAAGGAACTTTTACCAAAGCCACTTATTCATTTGGCAGCCCCATATTGTATCCTCTGTTGCATCAGCATTTTGCTTTTTATTTCCAAGAATTTTATCCAAGTATTTTATTTAGAACCAGATTGCTGAAACAATAGGGATTGCCACAACCAAAAGACTGACACGTGTCACCAAAGACAGACACGTGCAGGACAATCTGGGACAACCCCTTATGGGCAGAGACGCGCTGATGAGTTTTCTTTCATGAAAGAGTCCAAATGTGAAAGAGAAGTCAAAGGAAATGAGAAAAGGGACAGCTACAGAATACTGGTGCTGTGGCCCAGAGGCTAAACTGGTAGATTAAATTATGAGGTAAGAGCTAGAAAGGAGCTTCCAGTACCTAATATTTTAACTAAAAGTCTAGAAGGACACCAGAAAATTTGTGCTGACAACCATTTTCACATAATATTTTCTAAATTTCTTATGCTACGCTAATGCGTCAATGTAACAATATTGCCTATCTTGTCAAGGCTCAGAAAGAAACACATACAGAAAAGGAAAAACTGAAGAGACAACACTGAAAGAGTAAACATAAGTAAGAGAAATGTGACTTGACAGGCACGTTTCAGGCTTTTTCTTTCTTTCACCTAAATATAACTGCAATTTTCTGGGGTACAGTAGTGCTCAGATTTTGACCCACTAGTGCTTACCATATAGGCATCAATGCCATTCAGTCTTCATTCTGATTTCAGTAGTCATTACAACAACTCCACGTTACACTCTTCTCACCCTTCACTTCAGGTTTCTGGTTATTTCTATCAAAACTGGCAGCCTCTCACTGTTAGTGAATTCTGATGAACACCAGGGAATTCAGCAATTAGGAGGAGCCAAAGGCAGCAGTATCTGAACTTCCTCTGCCCTGTAGAGTTCTCTTACATTACTGTAGCCAAACACGAGGTCTAGCAACTCGCTGTGTCTTGTTGTCCAAGATCTTACTTTAGGAAGACTTATTTTATTTGCCAAGACTACTTCTTCTTCCTCCAAACAAAATGGAGGTAACCAGACCTCTTAGCTTTTCTGCATGGGAGTCTCAGTCACGTTTTGAGGACATTCACACTTCTCCTCGAAATAGAAGAAAAATAGAAGCCCTACTATTGCAGCCAGGCTACACAGCTAAATTATAGCAGGGAAGAAAATATGACAAGGGGAAGTAGGACAGGACCAGTTGTTCAAGGTACAAGTTTTATAGAATAAGTCAATTAGTAGTGAAGGAAAATACAATGCCTCTAGAAATTACTGTCTGCCATACGCGTCAGTATTTCAGTGGCCTAAAAATGAATAGTCCAAATTGTTTTCCCATCTGTCATTTGAAAACACATGGACACATAAAGTGAGCCAATTCCCAGCCAGCTGCAGCTACACAATTTTCAAAGGTAAACTGAGATCTTACTTAAACACTAGTCACAACTCCACTCCTCCTTGTGCTCAAAAAGAGCAAGTTACTTTTAAACCAAAATATACCAGTGATCTTTGCAAAGTGTTTTTCCAGCCTTCCCTAAACATCTTTTTTCCCCTCCATCACTATTTTGGTGTTTCTGCTTCAAAACACTTTAAATTTAGTTCTGACATTTCCCATATTACTTGAGGGGCAAGTGATAGTTGCTTATAAAATTACGTCAGACTTTTATGTCAAAATTATTGTCATGATATTATGAGATAACAGTTTCCTCTTCCAATGTACCCATTGTTCGCGGCATTGTTTACGGTCCTTGACGTACACAGTGCTGGAAGTTTCTCTCAAAGTCATTGTCATTAAGCAGAAGGGTGTGGATCTGAACCTAGATTCATACAGTTGCATTTTTCAAGTTAACCAAAGCAGGAATTCTGAAATTCAGGCTGGCTTACACTTTTATGGAACATTATTCTGGCTACAAAAGACAAATAATACCTGTTCAGCATAAATGGACTGGTACAAAGTTAACTTGTCAATAATTTTAAAACTTATCAGAACCTGCAAAGGGTTTTTACACGGAGTCAGCATTTTTGCCACGTGCCCATAGCAATTTTTCAGTACTAAGAGTACTAAATTGGAATTTATTATATCATTAAAACATAGCGGGCTACAGAGTATCTAGAAAGAAGTGGAGTCTTCTGAGTGGGACGGCCTCAAAATCACTTGACAAATCTAATCATCATAAAATATAAATGCATAATGTGGTAGTGGAGACAGTGGAATGGAATGGAGTTTAACCCAGTGTCTGGCATGGTTTAACAGTACAAGAATCATAAAAAGCCCAAACGTTCCCAATTTATCAAGTGCTTCAAAGTCCATGCTAGGTACCTTAGGGATTTCCAGTGGAGCACTGAATCCACATAGTGATGGAGGGACATCTTGCCCAGCTGCATCTTGGTTAGATGCTGTCCTCAGATGCACACATTCAAATTTCTCTTCACAGCTGGGAGTCATGCGAACCTCATCTGCTCACATCCCCGTGAATCATGAGACACGGGATCACTCTGCTTTCCTTCTAGACTTCAAAAAAACCCCTCTAAATCCATCAAGGTCCACTGAAGTCCCTCACAGCTAGCACCTCACCTTCCTAAAGCCTGCTGCTCCCTTTTAAGATTCAACAAGACTTGGCAGCATTGCCAAGGGGAGTCGACCTATGTGAGCATGTGGCTTTAAATTAAGTAAGAGCACCTAAACTTCATTGTATGTGGTACCCTGGAAGGCTCAGCTGAATGAAGACTTTACAATAATAGCTCAGCACAATAATTACACCAGTCCCGAATCTGTTGTTTTGAATTTCATCCATAACCTTCAATTTGGGTTTCACACGCATAGATACCATTGTAGAATTGTCATTTCACTTCTGCTTTGCATATATTTTTGTGTAGCATTCTCAATTCCAGCTACCACTTGTACTACATCACATCTTTGTGACAGCTTTCTCTCCAGCTAACAGTTCGTAGCAATGCACAGTAGATTAAATTCATTCTTGTTAATATTTTAACATGCTAGCTCCAGTCTAATACACCTCTGTAATTCCATCTGCCTCTCAGCACTGATGTGTTTCTCTGAGCTCAAAAATCAACCTAAACTGATTAAACGATTTAAAAATTGCATAAATTTTTTAAAGCATCTTGAATTACACAGTATTTAATAAAAGATATAATGGTCAGAGTAAAGCAGTGCAGTTCCTAGAACATAATCTTTTCAGATAAAGTTCTTTTTCTCCCCTTTCTATTAAAATATGAACTTCTGTTACTTTGAGAAGCACCTTTCAGATATAAAATATATACTTAACATTTTAAACAATGCAGCAACTTCTTTGTTTCTAGAACTTAGTCTAACATTTCAGTATGATCTGACCTATTAATTTTACACTCTAAATATTTAAGTCACTTGCTTAAAATTAAAAAAAAAATCCATATATATCCTGAGAAATTATTAATCATTTACATTTTTTTAATACCTTTCATCTGGGAAAATGAAGAATAGTAATAGATTGTAAAGGAGCTAGTTTACCTGTTACTGTAAAGCAGTGCTTCTGCAAAGCAGTGCTCCAGATGTTGAATACAGGAATCACTTAATAATAGATAGCGAGCTTCCACAGAAAATAAAGAGTAATTTATCCAGCTGAAGTTGGAAATTCAATAATTTAATGTGTGTGTAGTACCCTTGACCCACCCCAGGGCATTGGCCGACAGTGGAGCAGGGAGTGCCTCGCAACACTCGCCTTCAGGCACACCCAGTTGTGTCTGTACAGTCTCTACAGATATCGATAGGTGTGTGCCAGTATTTGGAGCTGGCTGTCATGGTGATGGTGGCTCTACTGAAAAACAAACTCAAAATTTGAAATGTCATTCATTGCTCCAAAAACCACAAGTGTGGATGAGAGCCTTGGCTGTCATAGTGCTGCTGGGTTTCAACTCGGAAACGGTACAAGGTAAATGATTTCATGACATCGGTGGCACTTCTGTACCTCTTAGACAGTATACATGGTATTTCTTCTAATGATGATCCCATATGCTCAGTCTGTCATGCATGGTTTTGGTAAGCACTTCTTCATATTAACTTCTTGTTCATATTAACTTCTGTCCACGTTATCTTCTTTAGTCAGTGTTTGGCCAGCTTGCTACAAGCCTCAAGACAGGGCATACGTTCATCTTAAGAATGAAACAGGACAAGACAGCAACTCAGAGGGAATTTATGTAAAGTCTGAAGTAGAGCAAGTGACCATGAACACATTCCATGAGCGATTCATAGCACGTAGGAGCGACCTGTAGTTTTCCAAGGTGCAATTTTTTGACCTAAGCCCTGTCAGATCTGCTACCTGCCCGCCTGCGAGGCTGCCTCTGGCCCCCAAATGCAACGTGGCAGCTGAAATCAGCGAATGCCCTAAGGCCAACCCTACTCTGAATAAATAAGCAGCAGCTACTTCAGCACCTTTACTGTGCTCCTGCGTTATTGACGTGAAATACCCGGTTGTCTGACCCCCAGGACGTGCTGCGAGGCTTTTTGGTATTGTGTTTTAAACGTGCTGAAGGGCAACCATGCCCCAGGTGCAGTGGTATTATTGTTAATCATTGGCTCTGCATAGCTAATGAATTAGGTATTTTGTGATTACTAGTTGTTTTCTTTCTACACGGATTATAGTGTTTATTCACCCATTTTCTGTGCTTTAATTTGGTTGATTGAAGTGCCTGGAGAACAGATAGTTCTCATCCTTTTATAAATTTAGAAGAAAACCACAACATAACACAAAATAAGGCTGCTCTGGCATTAACCTACATTCAAGAAAAGTGAACTACTTAGCTGATTTGCAGCTTTAATTGTGCTTTTCCTGATGCAGGGTAAAATCTTATCCTCAGTGGAAGAAGCCGTTCTGGGGAAAAGGCAGGGTGCCGAGCACACGTTGTTTCCCCCTGCCATCCCAGGACAGGCAGACAGCCGTTCTGGGCACAGAGGCACGCGCTGCTACTGATTTTAGGAATTACTAGCATCTCCTCAATCACAGATACCATGAAACCAACTGGCCAGGTCAGACCTAATTATAAGTCCTAGCCAAGCATCTGTGCTCACTGGGGCTGGCTCAGGAGCGCAGGACCTGCATCCTACCCCAGTCCCACCCAGCCCCTCCTCTCTTTTTCCCCGGCGGTGGAGAGCAAACCAGAACGCAGCTGCCAAGTGAACTGGTTCTTGGAGCCGATTCAGAAATCCAGGAGCTGAAAAGCATGGGTTTTTTTCTCATGAGTTTTCCATTCAGCTGCAGAACTGGCCGACCAAAGAACTGCAGGTTTGCCAGTACCTAAATGAGGACAACAGCAGGAATGCCGAGTGAAGGTGCAGCAGCGAACAGTTGAACCCACAGGATCAGCTGCTCTCCTGAAACTTTCTTGTGTTTTATGTGGGCCTCTCACTGCTAGAAAGGCAGGGAAAGAGCACAAGCTCTCTCCCCCAGCAGCATATGTGAAAAGCAAAGAGAATTTTTCCCTTAAACTTATTTCCTGAACTTGTATTTTAAATCTTTTCCTAAAACATAAATCTGAATGTAATAGAAGTATTTGGACATTAATTAAAATCTCCCTCTTTAAAGACTCATCTCCATCCTGCTCATCAATGAATGCCATAGCTAGCTTCTCTTTTTCTGCCCATCTAGTTCTAGAATAACTGCACATGAATGCAATTTGTTATTCCAAATTCTAGATTAGTTATTCCAGATTCACACTGGTATAAACAAAAGCACAATTTCTCTTCAATTCTCTATTTTAGCTTAACTGACCAAACAGAAAAAAAAGCAACAAATGCACTCTCCAGGAAAAAAAACCAACCAACATCATATAACTTCAACCTAACACTGTTTACAAAGAACAGGAGAAGACGATAAAGCAGACCACTACAAAACCTAAAATCCCACCTCCCACAACGTTGGTAAAGCTTGCCATTTTTTGCTCCATCATCTTACTGTTATAAACTTTCTCTTGCAACCTTTTAAAAACATTATTTTCCATATTGCTTGTGCTTTGTATAAATTCACATGAAAATGAAGCGTACATATTTTAAAGCATCTAATATGCTTTGACTGTAAAACTGAAATCTCTCAGTAAACCTTCCTGGGCAGTGAAGACTGCCAGCTTCATCGCCTGGGAGAGCCCTGCAATCCTGAATCTTAAAAAAAGAAAATAAGTGAAAAAGTTGTGATTTTAGACAACTTGGAGAGGTTTCTGACAGTGAGGTACAATGTTCCCTTTTGCCTGAGGCCACTACACTTGAAGTCTTAATCATCAGTGTCTCCAGCACTCTGCATATGAAGGTATAATTAAAAACAGAGATAATAGACATTTTCCAGAGCCTCTACCCCTTTAAAAGTTGTTTGTGCACAAATAACGTGCCATCACCTAAAGAATTATTGGCATAGATTTGATATGACCTACAAAATTAAGCCGTGGCTTCACTATTTCAAACATGAACTCACGAAACCTTTGAACTCATTACATTATCACTCTGATCTATAGATACAGGATTGAACTTAAAATCAATAGATAATCCAATTACTAACCTTGTGAACAACAGATAGATCTTTCACAATAGTCTTTTTCCCCCTATTGTAAATGCATACGTGGGCTGATATAAAGCTTTCTGCATGTATAGTTGTTTATAACGTGTTTCATATTTGCAAACGGAATGTGATTTTGATGACCCCCCCCAAATCGGAAATCTGATTTTAGAAACCGCTCACCACCCAAACACTGGCAACACCTCAACAAAACATCCTCAAAACAGCGACGGGGCACTCACGTCACCGCCACTTGCAAATAGAGCTCCATGCGCTGACAGGACACCTCCTGCAAGTTAAAGCACAGATGGTGTCTACAGCACAACGAGCTCGTTGGGAGAAGACAAATCTTTTGATTCTCTTTGGTTTGTACAGCATCTATATTGTCATACTAGACTTTTCTGTTCGGCCTTCACTGATGTACTGTAGCTCCCGCTTGGGAATTCAGAATGGTAATTTTTCCCCCGCTTCCCTTGAACAATTAAACTGTAATCTGCAATGCAGCAATAATTTACAGTGTGGCTCGAGGCAAAAAGCCGACTGCAGATTCTCTGTTAGAAATGCTATTAGCACAGCTAATATCAAGGTCATTCTCAAAGCCTGTCGAGCATCTGTAGAAGTTCCCCTTCTTTTTGCGTACGGTTAAGCTTTAAGGTTGGTTACATTAACGGATGCACATAAGATCTGATTTTAGTGAATGAAGTGTAACTTTTATTGCCAAATGATTTTAATGGCTTTGGGAAGCAGAAGCTCCAAACATAAATGCAGCTCCCGCAGAAACATTAATATACAGCCTCATTTAAAAGTCTGAGAAGACAATATGTCTTGATACGTCTTGTCTATAATAACATATAGAATTTTGGGGTTTTTTTAGGGCGTTGAAATTGTGCCCTCCATATATTTTCTTAGATACTGATGAAATGAACTGAAAACTTCAAACAACCTGTTACTTCAATTGCTTGTAGGTTTTAGGCGGTTGGCAGTAAATTTAGTTTTATATAAATAAATGTTATCTCATTACCAACAATCTCCATTAGGATCTAGCAGACCATGAAATAGACTTTGCAAGATCAAGCAATGTGCTAAGGCCCAGAAAAACATTATTTTAGCTCCCAGCTTCAAAAATTATGAGGGAAATGAAGCACTACATTACAGCTTGAAGCACATACACTAAATAAGCCTTTTTAGTCAAGGCGTTAGGAAAAGGAAGTGCAGATTACTCATAACTGTGAAAAGTACAGTTAGGTTATTTGGCACCTGCTTTTTAGCCTAATTTCCGACTGTTTTTAACTTCTTAGAGCATGTGGTATTTGCAGAGGAGAGGTTGCAATACTTCTAATACAGGATAACAACTTTCCTGTTCAGAGCAAAACCAATATTTACAGATCTACGGTTAAAAAAAAAAAATACAGCAAGAAAATACAAAAATATTGTTCTGAATTGTGATTAAAATATTAGAGCTTTCATTCCATTTGAATAGAAATAGTGTCCAGTTTATAAAACACACTGAGCTTTATATGTCTTCATGAGGCCAAAAGGATACATTTTAAGTCAGTTCAGTAAAATAACAGAGCATCGCATTTCATTCCCTAGATGCCACAAGAGATCTAAACCTCAAGCTAAATGTAAACTATCAACCAAATACAGCACTCAGCCACCGTACCTGCATTTAGCACTTCGTGGGAGAAGAGTGATTTGGATTTTGTGGAAGAGCGAGCTATTGCACCTGGCTTCAGACCTGGCAAAGACTTAAAGACTTGAGGGAGGTGGGGGAATAAAAAAAAAAAAAAAATAAAGAAAAAAGAAAAAAGGTTGTCAGCAACCATGTGACTGCTGAGCACTCTCCTCTCCTAACCACAGCACCGCTGCAGTGTCCTGCGCTGCCAGGGAAAGCAGGGGAAACCAGCTGGTTCTGGGGGCTTATGGTCCAACAAAGTCCATAGCAAACAAGTTTAATTCACTTAATACGTTAAGAAAAAACCTGTTTCTCTTCGCTAAAGAGAAGAAAATATATTTTCCGGTCTGCGAATACCATATTAAAAAAAGTTTGAAAAAGAGAAAACGTTGTCAGTGACAGTAAGAGTGCTTTCAAATTCCGTATTTAGCGCTTCTTCCAGACTTACTTTTCTGTATCCGTGTTTGAAATTATCAGAGTCAATTTTCAAATCACCATTTGATTTAATATGATCCTCCATGTGTAACAACTGCAACCAAAGTTTTGTGACACTGAAATCAAACGAGCACAATAAAATTATAATAACAATAAAGGTAATACAATAGGTTCTAGAAGTGCAATCAAATATAGGTGTATATAGGTGCTTTAAATTGTCCATAATTGACAAATTAAACACACTTTTGTGAGAATTTACAGTGCACATTCATTTTTTCCAGCAATTCCAGTTTTTGTTTTTCAAAATATTAACAACGATCTAAATTCTTTCCAGAATCTGCAGTTACTCTGTGCAATTGGCTTCTATCTTTATATCTATACCACCATTATAAAAACAGAACTAAAGGAGAAAAAATAATTCATTTGCCATGTTATTGATATTTATGGTAATAGCAATTTTACAAGTTAAAAGTCTATGAACACTGTAGTCTATAAAAAAAAGGGGTGTGTGTGTGCATTTATAACCAATTTCTCTATATGACTCCAAAATGCTGCTGCCTCTTATGCATTATATTACTTCTCCCAGGCCACACTCCCGAAATCAATTGAAAAGCTTCTGGGATGAGAGAACTCCAGAGCGTAGGCCTAAGGCTGCAATTTCTTCAGGCGATTATAGGTTTTTCAACTTCAGCTGATAAACAATAGAGGCCAGAAAAAAATCAAGCAACGATTTTACTGCCGCTGCCTCCCGCCCCGCGCCTGCGGCTCCTCCGCTCTGTTACACCCTGACCCAACACAGCGGCTCGGCCCCTTGGCCCCTGCTTTTCACTCTCCTCTTGCTCTAGCTTCCATTTGCTGTCATGTTTTATTATTATGCAACTAGTAGGAAATGGATATCATCTGTGGGACTCGACGTACAAGATTACATTCTCCACCGCTGTTTACTGACATATTTCAGGCAAGTTGAAATAAATAGTAAACTGTGCAGCCCAAGGAACCTCGTGTTCCAAAAAACCAGCACGGTCCCGTGGGGTTGCTGAGGTAGTAGGTAATCATTAATTTCTGTGGGGAGAATTTTAACTGCTAAAAACTCAAATTCATTTGAGAAAAGTCCTGTGGGCACCAATTTATGTCTGTCTGAGAGACGTAAGCTCACTCACTGCAGGACTTGCCAAAGACACTGTACTCAGAATCGCGCCGTTGCTCTGAAGTGGATTCAGTCCTTTTGATGACTTCAAACAAGTCTGAATTATTCTATCTGGGTTCCAGTATAGCTCCTATCGTCCAATTATCTAAGTGCCTGGAGCAGTCTCTCAAGAGTTAAATTCCATCCATCCCCTCCTGCCATGGCTAGGACAACCTTGCGTAGCTCTTTCCCACAGAGCTTTTCTCAGCCTGTCGGAAAACGTTTCCCATTCACCTCATTGTAATTAGGTCGTGTTCAATAAACCACTAGTCATTGGAGATCAGTTTATCATCTCTCCTAACGAGACAATATTACCCCTCAAATCCAAGAGACTTTAACTAAACATAAATTGTTGAAATAAACAGTTGAAATGAAATATTGCCCTTACGTATTTTTCCTTGTAACAGCAGCCTTTGTGAGTCTCTTTCGCAGTTTCGCCTGGATCGTTTTTGTGCTGGCTCTGGCCAGGACTGGGTTAATATTTCACAGCACCCCATAGAGTGCTGGGGTTTGGATTTGTGGCTAAACCAGGCTTGACCAGGCATCCACGTTCTGGCTATTGCTGAGCACTGCTGGCGCCCTGTCAAGGCTTTCCCCGTTTCCCTCTCTGCTTCCCCAGGAACGGGCTGGGGGTGGGCAACAGGCTGGGAGGGGACACAGGACTGCTCAAAGGGACACCCCAACCCCATGCCACCTAGTGCCATGCTCAGCGGTAAAACTGGTGGCAGAGGAAGAAGCAGGGGTTTGTCCTGCCAAGGTGGCTGTTGCTCAGCGACTGGCTGGGCATTGCCCTGCCGGTGGGTGGTGGTGAGCGGTGGCCTTTGCATCACTGAGGGTTTTTTCCCTTCACTTATTAAAGTGTCTTTATGCTGACCGAGGAGTTTTCTCACTTTTAGAATCATAGAATCCTGGAATAGTTTGGGTTGGAAGGGACCTTTAAAGGTCATCTACTCCAATCCCACCCCCCCGCAATGTGCAGGGACATCTTCAACTAGATCGGGTTGCTCAGAGCCCCGTCCAACCTGACCTTGAAAGTTCCCAGGGATGGGGCATTTACCACCTCTCTGGGCAACCTGTGCCAGGGTTTCACAACACCCATCGTAAAAAAAATATCTAGTCTAAATCTTCCCTCTTTTCACTTAAAACCATTTTTCCTTGTCCTATCACAACAGGCCCTGCTAAGAAGTTTGTCCCCATCTTTCTTATTAGCCCCCTTTAAGTACTGGGAGGCCTCAATAAGGTCTCCCTGGAGCCTTCTCTTCTCCACACTGAAAAACCCCAACCTCTCAACCTGTCCTCACAGGAGAGGTTTTCCAGCCCTCTGATCATCTTCATGGCCCTCCTCTGGACCCGCTCCAACAGGTCCATGTCTTTCCTGTCCTGAGGACTCCAGAGCTGGATGCAGTACTCCAGGTGGGGTCTCACCAGGGTGGAGCAGAGGGGCGGAATCACCTCCCTCGACCTGCTGGCCACACTTCTTTTGATGCGGCCCAGGATATTGTTGGCTTTCTGGGCCATGAGCACACATTGTTGGCTCATGTCCAGCTGTTCATCCACCAGTACCTCCAAGTCCTTCTCAGCAGGGCTGCTCTCAATCCCTTCATCGCCCAGCCTCTACTGATACCAGGGGTTGCCCTGACCCAGGCGCAGGACCCTGCACTTGGCCTTGTTGAACCTCATGATGTTCACATGAGCCTACTTCTTGAGCCTGTCCAGGTCCCTCTGGATGGCATCCCATCCCTCAGGTGTGTCAGCCGCACCACTCAGCTTGGTGCCATCCACAAACCTGCTGAGGGTGTACTCAATCCCACTGTCTATGTCATTGATGAAGATATTAAACAGTACCAGTTTCCATCTGGACATTAAGCCACTGACCACTACCCTCTGGATGCAACCATCCAACCAATTCCTCATCCACCAAACAGTCCACCCCTCAAATCCATACCTCTCCAATTTGGAGAGAAGGATGTTGTGGGGGACTGTGTCAAAGGCCTTACAGAAGTCCAGATAGCTCTTCCCTTGTCCACTGATGTAGTCACTCCATCATAGAAGGCCACAAAGTTGGTCAGGCAGGACTTGCCTTTTGCTCTTCCCTTTCTCTCCCCCATCCCACCAGCCACTAGCCTGGTCCTATTTTCACTGCGCAGGTGCCAAAGTTACTTGACATTTAGCACAGATGTTTGTGCATTCAACTTCCTTCCTCCCTTGGAAATGACTGTGTCATAATTTACAGAGTAAAAGTCAGAGGGGCAGAGGGATCCAACTGCCATTGACTTTCCACCTCTGAATGATTTGCCTTTGTTCTTTTAAAAACATTTTTGGAAGTGTTTCTATCAAAAAAAACCCCAATATAGCTTCAGTGCCATGTTACTTAATAACCCATTGCACATATATTGTTTGGCAAATAAATAATAAACTAATCAGAAAAGCAAGTCTTCCAAAATACTGAATACAGCTGGGAGTATGCGGGCTAGCACATATTATGAATGAATTTGCAAACCAAAACAGAAAATGCAGGAACCATATATTATCCAGCATTATTGGCTTAATCACCTCATTTTTAAATAGTCAGGTTTAGAGGCTGATTGTTCCAGATGGCACTCGTGTGATAATAAGCAACTCCACTGACAATGTTTACTAGAGATGCTTTAAAAAAAATTGCTAATAAAAGCACAGCGTTATGACAGCATTGTGAAAATGGGTTTCTTAGCTCTTGAAGGTTTTACAGAAAAAAAGAGAGTAGCCCTATAGATTGTATAGAGCTGCTTTTCTTTGAGGACAGATTTTTCTCAGTTTTGCTAGGAAAAAAAATACCCGTGTTTATCTGCTAAAAGGCAAAGTATCTCTGTGGAAGAGACCCATGGAAAACCCCAGTGACCGTGTATGAATGCTTGGTGAAAATGACAGCTCTGCACATCTCTCATCGAGGATTAATGTGTTGAATCTGAAATACATTTTGTTTTACTGTAACCACATTTAAAGGTTATGAGCCATATGTAATGGAAGTGTGACATTTCAGGAAACATCCATCTTTGAAGTTCAAAATACTGAAGAACCTTTTACAATTTTAACCGGCTCTCCTATGCACACACCGCTAGAACAATCACTTTTAATTTTCACCTTTTTAATCTCATTTGGGAAATATTAAACGAGAGTCCCACATTCATATATGCCTCTTGTATCAGAAAATCCCTGCCAATGAAGTGATATCCATGCACCAGCATTTTGCTTTGTCTGTTTCTTTAGCAGAATTTCCTGACTATTACCTTTTCCTTTTTTATTTTCTTTTTCTTAGGTAATATTGCAAAATTAGTATTTCTAGAAGTAGGCTTTAAGTCACTGCCTGAAAGAGCCCCTGCATTAATTACGGAAGTACCAGAGTATAAGAACGCAGGCACTTAAAAGGTGATAGTGAGACTCCCTCTCAATGAAGCCAATACTTTCAAAAAAAATTCCTGTTATCATGCCAAGTTAAAACAAGTTTTAGTTTCGCTAAGGTTAAAATTTTAAAATAACTACTCAAAAGACAGTTTCAAAAATTCAAAGCAGCAAAACTAACTTTGTGTTCCTTTTGTAAAACAAGGAAAAACTGCGCTACACCCTCTACTAAAGAGCTACTCTCCCCTTTTCCAAGTACATTTAATAAATCCATTAGCTCTGAAAATTAACGGAAGAAGTACTAGAGATATGTGACAAGGATAATTTATTTTATTAAATCAGTCTACTCAATTTACTGCCCTCCTTCAGTCAAATATTCCAACTGTAAGAGGAAGTTGAAGAGATCAACCGTTTTTTAAGCGTTTGTCTGAATGTAGACTTAAGTTAGCAGAGAAGCAAAATTAAACGGAACCATCAGCTTCCACGCTTGTTTTTCAACAGCTGGAAATGAAACATTTATAGACTTACATCTCTAAAATTTACAGAACATATTGTTTTCACTATTTTTAAAGCCTTTTTGTTGCGTGATCACCTTGATGTAGTCATAATAATAGTTTCCTAAATACTTTTTTTGGTTTTAATTTTCTATTCTGGTCATTTAGAAACAAAACCTAATGTACAGCAATCCCAGCGCATATTAAGGTTACATCAAATTTAGACATAATTAATTTCCTCTGGTATCTAATAAAGGTTTCCTGAAAGATGCATGCACTTAATGGTCCTCAAATGCATTTTAAAATAACACAAATATAAACTTGGTTCCATGCAACTTCATTGCAACTTCAAGTGTGTGTTTAAGTGCTTTGCTGAATCCATTCAGCATTGTGGCATGGGGACGATGACAGTCTTTAAACATTCATCTTTCAACACCAGTTCTGTTGGGACAGACTTGTTCTGATCCGTTCACGCTGCCAGGAAGGCACCAAAATAAGCAGAATCAAGAGCACAAATAAATTTTTCCCTTCTTTCCAAGACAGAACAAGGAAAAGCTACTGCTGGAACTCGAGTTTCCTTTTTCCACAGAGGTTTGCATAATGAAACTCTGCACAGGCAAATATTACCATATTATGGCATGGCATGTAAATGCATTCACTTCACAGTATTGTAAATCTAGATCTAAAAGCTGAAAAAAAACCAAGAAGAAAAATCCGTACACACAACCTGGGAGAAAGACAGGGAAGGAGTAAAATTTTTAAATGTATAAAATCCCAGAGAATCTGACCTAGCAATACGTATTTCCTGAAAATCAGCACGGTAGCCCAGATTCTGCGTGCATTTTACGTTTCAGGATTAACTGGTTCTTTGCCACCTCTCAGCCTCTCCTCTGCACTTCAGTTTACTTGCTACAACACACTGCGAGGTATTTTCAAGCCCCCTCCTCAGAGGACTCCGAGACTCCTCTGAGCCCACGCTCCTCAGTTTTCCTTCAGTGAAACCCGGAATGTGCAAAGCGAACAGGCTGGAAACTTATTGTGCCTCTCCTACCAGGCCTGGAAATGCTTCCCGCTTCATGCTTTACAAACAAATAAATATACAGATGTTGTAGTACAAACCTTGAACATTCGCTCCTCTACGAGGGAGATTTTCACAGTTGAGCCACACTTTAAAGCCTCGAAAACAGCACTTTACTTACCCAAAAGGATTGCTTAGCAGGCTTAAGCAGTTTCAGCAGCTCTCAAGAGTTCCCTTCAGGGAAAGACTTGGCCTAGAACAGCCTAGTTAAAATCCATATGTTGAACACCGACTGCAGTGAGTTCTTCTGTGTCCTTCACTGCTGGAACCTCACCCTTTCCTTGCTGGATTGTAAAGGGATAAAATTTTCCCTAGTTCCCTGCTGCCACGATGCCTGTGGACAGTACAAAATGATAACGGTTTGGCTGGTCAGTGACGACAGCAGCCTCCAGTGCTGACCAGGTTTGTTTTGTCGTACCTCTTCCCACACCTTTGGCTGATCCATCCACATGTAGACTAATGCCTAAATTGTTATTCTCTGGGTCAAAATTGTCTCCTTGCTTCTCTATTTTACAGAGATCTCTCATGGAGAGGCTCAGTCCTTGCAGTGCCTAGACATTACCATAATATAAATTACTTCTACTAATAATGATATCGTTATTTATGTTACTACGTATGTCATACAGAGAAAGATTTCTAACAGCACCATAAACAAGTCCAGGCTTTGCTTTGAAGTATGTGAGCCTGTTCTTGAATAACAATACTAAAATACAACCTTAGCACTTAAACATTTTACACTTCCCCTATTTATGAGCTCAGTGCAGTAGCAATAAATATTCTGTTTTCTGAAACTGCTCTCTACAAATACCAGTCTCCAAAAACTGGTGAAGTCTCTGGTAACACACTGCACCCACTGGTAGCACAACAATAAGGGAAATTCAACCAACCCTTTGATTTAAAACTTTGCACAAACCTTGACACGCTGTGTGTCTCCACAGCGCTGTTTCGGTACTCAAACATTACTTCACGGAAAACCCAGCTGTAGATGTCTTTTCTGTAGCGATAAATGTGGGACAGACACATCTGTCTCTGGCTAAGCCATGGTGACCCGCACTGCACTTCAACGCGGTACAGGGCAGCAGCAAAAGGAAAGTGCTGCCCAGGGGAAAGGAGATGGGAACTAGCTCTGTTTACTATGTATTTGGTAGAAGGTTCACAGAACCCTTCCCCTGCTTTTCTGGACTATCTGTCTTCAAAACACAGCATTGTCTTCCACGGACTTCTGGAGGAAGGACTGCTCTGGTACAGGGTGGAATAGCCGCTCAGGAAGTGAGTTAATTCAATACTTACTCTGAGAGATCTCTCCAGGGATTTTCAAGGATCCATGGCCATGTCAATGCTTGACTTGATTCAGAGCAAGAGCATCCCCTAAGTTCCTGTAACATGGCAAAAACCTTAAACACTCTACACCTTACTAAGTGTCCATGAGGGTGGGTAGGTGAGATGGTCTCCGATTCTTTTCTTTCTTTTTCTTTTTCCCTTTTTAATTTCTCCAGGCATTGTTTTGTTCCGCTGAAAACCAAGGTAGTATCAGAATCTCATTTTCTACAGAAATCTTACTGTTGTACGTTGGTCAACTCTGATGAAAGGATCCTCTATCACTTGGTATTATTAAAATAGAGACCTCAGCTTGCTGTACTATTTTAACTGGCAATTACTACACCTATTATGTTATTCTATCTTTTTTCACTAGGAAAACAAGTTGGCAGTTAAGAGGATACAGTCTAGAATTTACATCCATCATTAGAGTAGTAAAATATTACTGGGTTTAGCCTATTCAGCAAGTAAGATAAATGCTACCACTTTCCACACTCAGCTTTGAAAATGTGGTCTGTAAGTACCAAAACATTCCCAAACATACTGGGGAAAAAACTCTGCAGATGTACAAAACAGGATGGATATGAAGGGTACCTGTGACCATTTTGACACAAAAATTGCACTCAATATATAAAATATATAAATTTTAGAAACACTACCTGGTTTTGATGCCCTTGAATGCAGCAACATTTTTCTTAAGAGACCAAATTACTTCAAAACATTTCTGACACCTTGGACATCTATTCAAAATTACAAAAGCCGTAAGGCGCTGGCAGGCTGATGTCTCATTTCCCTCCATGGTTTGTCAAAGCGCTACAAAAGTGAAGGGCTACTTACAGTTATCTGTTAATAAGACAACTAGCAAGAACCTGGAAGCCTTTTCAAATGCTAGAGAAGAATGGGCCTCAATTAAATATATAATTAAATACCATAGATCTTTGAATTGCAAAAATATGATCCGAATACTCCGTTAGGTAGTTTTCTTGTAGGGGAATCATCTGACCATACATTTCGGCCATTGTGAATTACGGCTCAGTATCCCTTTTTATTACACCCCCTGATAGACAGATACTGGCGCAGATGAAGTTCCCTAAAAACTGGACTTAGTCTGGTCGCAGTAATTGCAAAGGAATCTCCAAGATACATTCCCAAAGTTAAACACTGTTTTCTCTTCAAGTGGAACCCGGCAAAGGCGCGCTTGCTAATCCCTGCCCCTGGAGGCTTCCTTTTGCGAGCTACCACTTTGCATCAAACAGAACTAGGAAGTAATATATCCCAAGCCCTGTGAACTCCGAAGCATTGTGGAGGTGAAGCATTCTGCCTCTGCCTGCGTGCCTCTGCTCTCACGTTTTTTGTTCCCTGAAGAGCAACCAGTGTCCACCAAGGCTTGGCCTTAGACTCTTTGTCACTAGGTAAGGAAAAGCGTAAGTCAAATTTATTCTGTCTCTCGATTGCAAAACAGAAAACAGTTACCAAAAGGAAATGGGTAGAACAAAAGATCAACATCTACCTGGAACTAGGGGCGATTATGGGCTGCTGAACAGATTTCCTTCCGTGGACATCCCTCAGCTGCCTGGACTGAGGGGCTATTTCAGCAGACATCCTCTCCTCATTGTTTCTTCTTTGGAAGAAACAACTCTTAACGTGGTTCATGGTCTTCTAATTATATTTCTTCTCTTCTTGCTGACTATTGAGCACAAACAAATCTTAAAAACAGATCCTGACCCCCCGCAATACCTGCTCTTCCTGCAATTCAGTATGCCGATACCATTGTATACCAGACGCAAATTACCTTGTGTAGCTCACTGGGAACAAAAACTCTTCCAAACATAATCTCTTCTCTCTGCATGACTTTCCCATGTGTGGGTTTTTTCAGACATGGTTCACTCCTCCTACGATGCATGTGAAGTAAGAGAAGGTTGACTTACAACCCCACTGCTATGGCATATTTTCAATTAGCCCACTTTGTCTAACCTAAGCAGCTACATTCAGCTTATTTCAATACCTCCTAAATCACCGTATGCACTTAGAAACCATTTAGCACTCAGATGCCATGCTACTAATACCATTTTCAACTAATCCCCAGCATTTTTACAGAGACGGGACACATCACAGAAATGAGTGGATTAAAGAAGGTACCACATTTAGAGTGTGCAGCACCTTCTTCTCCATGCAGAGTGTCTGTGGGGAAATCCACCACAAAGCTGTAAAAGGAGAAATGACTTGAGAAATGTTTTCAATATTAATTTAAAACCAGCATGAATGAGTTTTTTTTTAACAGACACTTACTGTAACACACTCCTGTGTTACATCAAAAGACTCTTAATCTCACCATAACATTGTGATTATAAATTACAAAAAGGTCTTTTGTAGATATGTAAATCTCCTAGATGTCTTTAGCAGACAGTCAAGTCCTGTTTTTTCACACATCTTCCAGCCACTTGCCTATTCCCGCAGCGTAGTTTCCCACATGCCTTGACATTTCACCCTGCAAGTTACAACCGGCCAAAGAATATTAAATTTTCATATTGATTTTTAGTAACATTTACATAATAGGAGTAACTTCTCTACCTGGAAGACTATGTATTATGAATATTTCTGAATTATCAGTAAGATAATGAAGACATTGTAGTATGTAATTGATTTAATTGCAGTTTTTATGCAGCCCAGGTTTTCCTGCCCATTCCGTGACTGAGCTGGTACCTAAACAGTAACATGGTTTCCCTCCTTTACCTTTCCAAACCCAATGTAAGGTTAAGAAATAGCCTTCAATTTATTGTACACATATTTTGAAGGTTCCACCTTCTCTGGAAGGGAAGGTAGGAAATGATGACAGAAAATAAAAACTTTAAAGGTCTAAGAAGTCCACGGGAGGCTCATTTCCCTGCCCTTTGAAAGGGACGTCATTAACAAGGCAAAGTGCTTCTGCAAAAGGCACTTCTATCCTGTAAGCAATTTGTGGATGTCCGATTTAAATTTGTAGCACAGCAACTTCTAAAAATATGCAAGCCCTTAGACTTTAGGCGCTCGGAGACTGTAACTGTCACAGTCCTGATCGCAGCTGCTCTTGGTGTCCCCACTGCGCTTGTACCAGTATTCGTAGTCATCTAAAGTTCCCCTTTAAACCCTTATCTCCTACATCTCCAAGTATTAGGAAGGATTTTGATATAATTATAAAAAAAAAAAAAAAAGATAGACAAAGGAAAATATTGCTAATGAGATCCTGTGCCCTTTGCATATTTTCATCGGAGGCTTTCCTGAAGAATATTAATTAGGAGGGAGAAACAGACTTTCTTTTGTTTCTCTTCAAAACCAAATGTTCTGTCCTAACGCTTCATTTTTGTCCCTTAAAAGCATACACAATTTAGACCTGTTTAAATACATTTTGCTTATTTCTAAAATCATAAAAAGATAAACCAAATCACACGATGTACAAGTAAGACCAAAAGCACATTTTAAATCTTAAATCTGTGTTAAAATTGTGAAATGCTACGAACTAGTGCATCTGGTAATCTAAATTCAATTTTCTTCAACGTGGGCTCCAAAGAAAAAGAAGTAATACGGCAATCTGAGCTAGCTTTAAAAAAAAAAGCTTTAAAAGCTGCTTTAAAAACTAATGGCATAAACAACCATATAAGGATACATTTTTGTCATCCGAACCCTCTACTTACAGCTACCTTATTTGTCAAAATGTAGAGTTAAAAATTAAGATAGATTAATTGTAAGCCAAAGAATAGCAAGGTCTGCCTCTCACTGCAATAATTCTTTAACCACTACAAATCTGAAATCTTGTTAGGGATGGTCTTCCAGTCAAAACAGCACATCTCTACTTTGAATGTTATCTTCCCTGACTAAGAAATCCACTAATAATATTACTTCAGTGGAGGACTGCCAGTATCCATGTAAACCACGCCTGCAGCTCATTACCCATCCCAGTGTTCAGGTACCTGGCTCTGAAGCACTGGCTTTGCTGGGAACTGCCAGGTAATCCAAATATACCATTGCTCCACAAGTGCTAAGCACTTTTCCCTGTGATTTAACTCACCTTTTCAGTTCAGGTTAGAGATCTCTGAATCTGAAGGGCACTTTTACAGTGCAGTGGCTTATATAGTTGGAGATACAAGTTAGAATTCAGGTATTCCGTAAAAATCTCTAGGATGAAAACCATGTCTCTCTTAGCAAAGTTATCTTTTTTTTTTTTTTAAAATTGTTTCAGCCCACATATATAAAAGATCTGCTCTATGTTTTCTTAATCACAAAAGAAAAAAAAATATGAGATTTTCCATTTGTACAGTGCATCTATTTCTTTTCTTTCCTTTCTCTGATACTCAACCTGTCTGCTTGTCATGATCACAAGGCGAGTCTGACATGACGTGGTACCTTACATGATCTGTGCTGTGAGCCACATGAATACTGGCTAACAGAAACCCACCTGTCCCAGCTAAAACATACCCAAGCCATTTGCTATACAGTAACAGCAGATCAATCAACAGAATGGCTCACTGCTTAGATACAAACTCTAGTACGGTTGGGGCTTTCACGTCTCACAGGAACAGTAATAAATCCAGACAGAGAGCAATCCAGAGGAGCGCTGGTGGTAAAGGCTGCTCTGCTGCTGAGCCAAGGCAGTTACTGCATTGCAGTTCAGCGCCTCAACTCCTGCATCGCTCCTTTTCTGCTGAGACACAGAAATCCCAATCACAGCATTCCTCTTCTTCACTAAGAAAAAATTGAGTACCAGTTAAATCCCCACATAAGTTATGATGCTTGACTTACCAAAGTTGTTCTTACTTCTTCCATGCAGCGACACCATTCTTTGTTTCACTCCTCAAACCACTGTTTCTAATTTCTGGACTTCTGCTAGTTTGTAGTCTGAGGCTGGTGAAGTGATACCTCTCCCACATCACCTGGCACATGAATATATCTTTGTGATATTTCATTATTTGCTAAAAATAATAGAAGCTTCTATGGAAGCTTCTAATGCATCTATTGCTTGCAGTCCCAGGTACTTTTAATTCACACAAATATAATTCATGTTGTGGCTAATGTAACGGTACCTAAGCAGTAGAACACATTTTTGTTTGGTTGTTGGTAGAATAGAGAAGCTCTGATAATCTGCTAATAAAGAGCAGTGCTAGAGACCAAGGACAGGTATTGCCCCAACCAGGAGAGGGTAAATGCAACTGCACTTACATGAATATCATACATGAATTTTAGTAATAACAGACAGGAAAGAGATTGCCTCCGGGGTAAATCCAAGTCTGGTACAAGTGATATTTTTGGTGGGCAGCTAAAGTTCAATGCCCAAATATGGAAAAAAGTGTCTAGGAACAATCAGAATACAAAAATATGCTTACACTTAGCAAAAGCGTTTGCAATTACTGCTCATTTATGGAAATACATTGCATTAAAATTATAAAATTCTACTTTAAAAAGTAACAATTATGCATTTCTAAAAAGTGACTTTTGCAAGATTTTAACATTATAAAGGCGGCATAATTAGACACATCTCATGAATTGTAATCACAAACTCCAGACAAGTATGGAATAATGCAGAACAAAAAAAATATAATAAAAAAAGAACAAAAATTCATCTATAAGAATATATTTTCTCCTTTTCATGAGGTTTTAGCCTTAAGGGAGGTTATGGCTGCTCCAACACAGGAATATTCTCATGCCTCCAAAATCCAGGTATTAAAAGAAACAGTTTGTACCCATTCCACATGAAGTGAATGACGAGATGGGGTCCTTGTGAGTGCATTTCAGAATTCCTATGATCAGCTCTGTCAAGGATCACTGGATCTAAAACTCAGAGCCGCAATCCTTCTCTTAAATTACTGACAAAACATCTAGAAGTCTATAAGACTAGTATCCCAAATTGAGAAAACATAAACACCTTCATAATTAGCAAAACAATCAATAATCACAGTTCCTTATCATATAAATACAGCAGTGTCATATAATCTCAGTTATCACATCAGAAATCAAACAACTTACTTCAGAATGACTTAAAATAAGAATACAAAGATCATTAGTCTGTTCCAAACAATAGCTGGTTATAGATTAACACCAGTATAAGATCAGTTTTTAGATACTTAAGACATCAGATCTGCTGATCAAAGTGACTTAGATAAAGAAAACAAAGGAGGGAAATTGGGTTATCAGACTTTTCACAAGTAAAACACTTCCATTAAGCAAAACATCATTCTTAGCTGAGAAGTTGGAGTCCAATTAGAATTTTACAATAGCAGCTTCTGTTAAATATACATACACATATACATGTGTGTAGATATATACGAATTTCATTTTTATATAGTTACAGAAATCAAATTTGAGTATATATATTTATAGATGTGTATACATTTATATATACAGATAAAATTTGAATACGACATCAATAAAAGATAATAGATAAATGATGTATAAACTTAAGAACTCAGAGGAAGTTCAGTCAATGCAGGATCCTCACTCTGTCTAGTGAAGAACACATTCAGCTATTAGCGTCTGGGTTTACATTAACATTTTGGTTCAGAGAAGTAAGGCAGATTTGAAGTGCATCTCTCAATCACCTTCCCACTTCCAGGTGTTGGTGTGGTCGCAACGCAGTGTTGATACACGTGAACCAGTTTCCTTGCAGAGAAAACTAAGCCAGAAGCTGTTATCCACGTGCGTGCCAAATGTCTTCCAGGCAGACACCTACAAGTTCAACCTGCTAACTGAGCATACACATACTGAAGGTGCTCAGCTGAGCTCACTTAGGCTGAAGCGAAATCACAGACATGTACACAGCAAAGATGTAGAGGCTTTGACACCAATGCTACAGTCCGCCGAGCGGCTCCTGCTGCACCGCACTCCTCGGTGGGGCAGACACGGCAGCAGACAGTGCCAGGGAAAGAACGGCTGTGCTGCGCCTGGGACAAGGACCTCCCGAGTCTTCTGTTCTCATCCAGTTGTACTTGCTGTTAAAGATCTGGATAATGCAGTCATATACATAATAAACATTCTGTGTCCAGAAGCAAAGAATTTCTACAAAACTGATAAAAAAAGGTTTCTGACTATGTATGTATTCAGTGATGGGGCAGGTGTACATCATAGCAAGTACATGCCATATAAAACTAGATATTGGTCCATGCTTTTGTAGTACAGCACAATTTTACACTTTTTAAACAGTGAACACCACCACGCTTCCATTAGCCAGTTTCTTTTTACCCAGTCCCCACCTTCCTGAAAGGAATGGGGAATGACATGGCCCTAAACCTTTGGTTCAATTGCCAATTAATTATTAAGGAAAAAAATATAATGCTAGTAGAAAGCAAATCCAATCTATTTATACTATAATGTACTTAATGATTATGCTGAAAATAAACAGGATATAAAAAGGAGAAAGAGAACTATCATTTAATATCGCACATATACACAATTTTACAATCTGGCAGAGACAAAACACCACCTCTTCCAACAAAGATGTTAAAAAACCCTCTAATATAAAGTTTTATATAATGTCTTTGGAAAAAACCTACAGTACTCCAAGTAATTAGAAAAATAATTAGAAAAAATATTGTAACGGAATAGCTGACAGTATCTGCAAAAAAGACTGGGGAGAACGGTAGCAGTACGTACAGCTGAGAAGGACTGGCAGGTGAACAGCTGAAGGGATAGCTATTAAACTGCTTTTATCTTCCTTGTCAAGTTCTCCTCCTTCCTAAACTAGGAAGTTTTTAAACAAAACATCACCACCAACAAAACCAAACACAACCAATAGCATGTAAGTCAAAGAATGTAAGGCTGTAGTCTGAGAAAGAAACATGTTTTCCCATCTTTGGTCAAATCTGATCTTCCTCTAAAATAAATGAAGACACAGCTGCCAGACTTTAAAAAAAAAAAAAATCAGGTGTTCACATGTATAACTTTTATAAAACAGTAAGCAAATTAAAAGATAAATCTACATATTTTTTTAAAAAGGTATATTGATTAATGCTCCATGTTAGAACTAGATAACAAGCGAGAGCCAGGTTTCGAGACACCAAACCCCAAAGTATGCGTTGCCGTATTCATGTAACTTTGTGCATTCAGTGTACAAATATTCTCTGCTCATTCACTGAGTGTGGCGGCCGTTGACAAAGAAAGAGCTCCCTTGAAGAGAGCAATTCTTACAAGTTGTTGACAACTACATCTGCTGTCTGCCAGAGCTCTAAATTTACCCTTAGGAAAGCAAGCACGAGCATGTTACGCTCACCAATCTCAACATATAGTTTCCAAAATAAGTATCTAAATCAACAACTGCTCTTGATATTCTACAAGAAGTGAAATAATTAGGCCCATTATTGGTATACTAATTTTCTACTGTGAGGCACTGAAGTCAGTAAACTCAAAATATTCCCCATATTTTTTATTTCCTCATAATTCTGATCATTATTTCTTTGTGCTCTCTCCAGAAGAGGTAGGCCTTTCTTCCCACAGTGAAACTGCAAGCTTATTTGCAACAGTATGAAAAATATTTAATATATAAAACTGTCAAAAATCCCCACAAAATAAGAAAACAAATTCTCTTATAAGGAAAAAATATCTATTAAGCTCCGGGTGCCATAGCTCCACACTGAGAACTGCTAGATTTTACAGAAAGCCAGATGTTCCTACCCCAGCCTGAACAACCGCAGAAGATGAGAACTTTCAAGTAAAAATTAAACTCCATAATGGTTGGAAGCAATGAAATCAGCTGCTCAACTATTTTGAGGAGTTTCAGAATTATTTTGGTGAAAAAAAAAAAAAAGGCACAAAATAAAAATGCACTAAATTTTGAAACCCCCATTCCTTTAAAAAGCTCCAGGGCACCTATTTGGGAATGTGTAGTTATACCAAGGGCACAATAAATGGATGCACTAAGCCTCCATTAATAATATCAAAAGGTAGAATCTGTAGTAAAAGTTAAGCATATACAAAAGCATCATGTTCAGAATAGAAAGATGTGTATTAAAATTCTTTGACTAATAGACAAGCTATTTGAAACTCTGACCTAAAAAAAATGCTCTTTTTTTCTATCTGAACACAAGCTGTATATTAAACAGTCTATTTTGCTTTGAAGTATATTCTGCTTTCACATTTCTGTTCTCAGAAGACTGGCGTTAATCCGCCAAATATAAAAAACAGCCTTAGATATTTTTTTTTTAAAGTCAAAACCTTCCTGCTCTGACCTGAACATGCAAGTTGGTATACGTGGCCAACGTTCATTACTAATGCTCCTTAAATTTGTCTAGCTTTTGAACCACACAAAACAGGTATATCCTCATACTTCCAGAGTGGCAACAACAGACTCATCTGCTGCCAAAACAACAGACTCTTCCTTGTCCTAACATCACATGCACCCTCTACAAAGACATCTAGCAGCCACAGGGCCTTTCTGCATCTAGCAAAGGCTCGTTAGCGTAGTGTACAGTACAAGGCTGACCAACAAAGACTTTTGCCTGCAAGAATAGTGAAATGTGTTCATAAAACTCAGTATGAAATATAAAAGGAATCTGATGCTTAGACGTTCCCCAGGGAAACCGACACTTGTCAGATCTGGAGAGTCACATTAAAAAAATGGCAAATCATCATAGGAAAAATTCCTTTAAAACACCATAAAATGAAACTAGGAGAAGACAAAGGTCTATTTAAACTAGTTGTACATATTTGAACATGATCTGAAAGTAAGGAAACAGAAAACGAAAACCAGCAGACATTTAAAGTAGAAATAATAGTGATGCTCATAATGAGCGAACTAGTCAGATGAAGGCTATCAATTAAATTAGCAGGTCTGTATATTGCAACTTCAACCAAAAAAAAGTCATTGAAATCAACAGTAGTGAAGTCTCCATTTGATGGACTGGATTTTTAAAGGCTTGGGAAGACTGTGAGATAGAAAGAAACCAAGAGGTTTAAGCAGGCGGTACACCAAATCTTCAAATTGAGAAATACACTTCCCTAATGGAGCATTTCTCTGATACTCACTAGACATGCCTTTTACAGAGGTTTCACAGTCCAATCTATCCTAATCTCCAAATCACAGGTTTCAAACAACATAACTAACAAACGAGCTTAGAAGTCAGTACTGAATTCAGACATCATATGGAAAAACAGGAATCCATGAAAGCACCATTGCTAGTTTCTACAAAAAGATTAGACTGACTGTAGGGAACCAAAACATTTTAGTGCCTTTTAAGGGTAGCCAAGGATTCAACTCTAATAAATGTAAAGAAAATCACATTTAACCTAGTCTTTGTGGTAAGTCACAGTAGCATGCAAAATTAAACATGTCTGAAGCGTCTCATAAAAAAATATCCCACCATGAAAAAGTACCTGATAAGCAAGTACCAGATACACCATGTCTTGAAGTTCACGGCAACCAGGATCAGACTATACTATACTCTGGAAAACGTTGAAAGAAAAGATGCAGCAGTTATTCATGTTAGTTTCTTTTTAAGATCGTAATGATCTTGACATCTGAGGCACACTGGAAAGTTTACAAGTTTCAATCTGCATGTTTGCAGATCCTGGAGACATATGTTCAGGCAGTAGGAATGCAACAAAAAAAAAAAAAATAGAAAAATCCAAGTGTTTTTGAGACAAGTTGTTCCTATTATTTACACAGGCTCAGAAAGTCAGAAAGGAATATACTCTCCAGTATAACTGCAGGACTTAGTTTCAAATGCTCACTGAAAAATCCAGAGTAAAGGAGAAACACCAAAAACTCATAATGTATTACTATTACATTAACTGCTACAATCTTGTACGTAAGACACAGTGATACTAGCAATATAAGTGACTCTCAATACAAGAAAAAATAAATTTCTCAAACAATAACGAGAGAAGCTATCAACTTGCTTAATGTGAAAATATTTTCTTTCAGTTAATGCAACAGAAAGACATGGCTTGATCGAGTTTTTTTTAAAATGAGTCCCACTTACGATAATCTCTAAAACAAAAAGATTCCTGACAGAACACTCATACTTTGGATCAAGCAGTCTACTAGACAGGAGGGGAAAAAAAAGTTCCTACATGTCACTTTTGACGATGGTGCGTTCTCCAACACTACAAAAACTATTTCTATGCATATTTTAATGCATCCTAGACGAAGTCAATCTTAAAAGACTTACTGATCTGAAAATGAATATCTGAGATGAGGTTCTTAAAGTATTCTTTATTAATATCATTAGAAGTTGCAGAAACAACTTTCTTGTAATATAAAGGCACAGGGAGACAGTTTTGATAAAATATTCCAATCAAACAGTAACTTACAGTACAAAAGGACAATTGTAATGCACATACAAACCCCAAACATCTCATTCAAAAATATTTCACTGTCTTCATCAATAATAATGGGCAATGACTAAAAATATAAATTGTTATTGTACAATAAATATCTGATAGGTGCAAATGGAACAAGATTTATTGCTCTCCACAATGTTTTCCCTGTAGTGTTTGTGTTTTTTTTAAAGTTCCAAATTCCTTTTATAATCGGCTTTAGTAACTTACTTCTGGGGGAGATAAACCCCCACCCAAATCTGATAGGACATTATGACAGTTACTGAACTGCCTCGAGTAGTAACCAGAACTGGCAGTGTTTGTTTCTTTTATAACTTCAACAAGCATACTCCACTCGCTCATTGGGAAATGCAGTAGATGTTTAAAAATCAACTTTAGTGAGAAGTCGAGGCTTTTATGGTAGGGTAGCATTACCTAGTCTGAGGGTTAGTCTATTTTCGTCAAATAAGATTTTATGATGAAAACCAACACGAACCTTCTCTGACAGCTTGCGCCAGAGCAAGCAAGTAAAACCATTTTCAAATGAGGAGAGGGGAGAAATGAAAATTAAAAGCTGCATTGGGCATTCTAACTTCAGAAAATGAGACAAGGGACTGGGAGCAAATTAGGACTACTTAGGCAAAGATGATTTAAAGCGAGAATTTCGAATTCTGAAATATCCTTAATTTTGTCATCTAAGAAATTACACAGCTCCACTTTTTGAGCTTTGAGAAAGAAGGGCCGATCAGTGAGTTTGCCATTTTCCTCACTTTGCGCTTGCAGCAGTTTGGTAAAGCAACAATTTCCATCAGTCTTCTGATGCCGTATGAGAGGCGTACTAACTTTGCTCTTGAAAATAGAACATACTACCTTGCTCAGAATTCTTTTTAGCTTGTGCGAAATATTGTTGTATACATATATTTAAGAAATATTAGTTTCCTTCATTACTGTTACAAGAAGCAATATGCATACATTTTCTAAGAGTATCTTTTTATGAATAAGACTTCAGGAAAATGAAGCATTATAGTATAATAGTAGTTGTAAAAAAATAATAATAATAAAAAAAAGAGCAAGCTTTGAAGCAGTAACTGAGGTTTTTATATAAACTGTAATTTATCAGAAAAACTCCAAATTTAAAAAAACCTCAACAAGTCAATTTTAACTGCACTGGGAATGGTCCAACTTAGTTCAAGAAAAGGTGTTTAGAACGAATAGAGCTTTATCAATTTAGCCAGTAAACCAAAAGATGAGTATTCAGTAAACTCCATTACAATGAATTCAACAGAATGGGAATGATGTAAAATAAACTGCTAATTTTCTAGACATTATTATTCAAATTAGGGGTTTTTTTCTAGCATAAGCACATAGTTTTAGAAGTTCTTCAAAAAGTAACCAAGGACCACTGAAATGTGAATTTTGAGAATTATTAGCTTCATTACAGTATAGCATTTTTTCTTTAGTATTTGTTTAGAAACTAATAAACAAAACCATTTTCTTTGGTTTATGCTTAACTACACTGTACTAGTGAATTTTTACTTTTAGTCGAGCTTCTATCCCCAATTTAAATTAATACAGATCATTTAATTGTAGTGTGTCTCCAATTCTCAAATTTTCTCTGTTAAAAGTAAGAGTTTGCTCATACCATGATTTCCTGCTAAGCAGCCATGTGTATATACTGGCATGAAGGGTAAAAGTTTTGTACAATAATTACATTAAGTGATATTTCCAATAGCAGAACTGCAAAAGACATCAAATGAATGGTAGTTCAAATGACATTAGAGTTTATGATGATCTTAAAAAAAAAAATAATACACAATGTCTAAGCATAGTAAAATACAGTGTAAAACCCCCTAAAATTAGACAGTAAACGTGGGAATCCTGCACTCACAGTAGGAATGTACTGCACATCATTAACATGTAAGCCTGTTAAATTTGAAACAATGCAGACAGCTAGATTTACCTGGATGTAAATGCCACTTCAAGGTGTTTAAACAACACAAAAATGAGACAACGATGTCCAAAAAAAAGGCCTTTAAAACAGGCCATCAGTCTAACTTGACTTTCCAAGTAAGAACATCAGCTTCACAAAACTGTGACACTAATGCAGTTTTATGTAAAGTACCCTTTGACACACAAGCTGTCAATTAGCTATCACAGTCTTTTTTGACCTACTCCCTTTTAAATATTTAGGGAGGAGAGTCAATAGTAGCTCAAGTTTTAATTCAGTAAGTACCTTGTCTGTTTGCAAAGGAACATTATAACACCATAAAATTATATTTTTATGGTATTTAGAAAACTGATAACTAGGGTTTTTTATTATTTTCTCTTTTTAATACACAAGTTCAAAACTTCATTTTCTATGTGTCTTTGCAATAGTGTTTTAGCCAGTGTTGCAAGAAATTTTCACTGTGGACTACCTCACATTGTTACTCAGTTGTGCAAGGTATTCCCGCAGTTCTTTTGCAGCTTGGAATCTACCGTATCGCTTCTTTGGGTTGGCACACTCATCCAGCAAGGCCTCAAGTCGGCCATCTTTGGCAATTTCAGCTGGGGGGTCATGAAGTAGTCCTCCAGAAGTGCCACGCCATGTGGCATGTCTTGATAAAAGGTTCTGACAAATAGCATAATAATTGTGGTCCACAGTGACACGAGCACAAAGAATCTCTTTTGAGAAGGACAGACAAGCTTCTTTATCACAGTCATCAAATTTGCTTTCATACCATACATCCCAGTTTTCAGGTTTATCTGTGAAATATAAGGAGACAGTAAAAAAAAAAAAGTGAGAGAGAGGAGGAAAGAACATATGTGTGCCTGAATACAATCAGAAGATCAATACACAGCAAACTGGAAATATTTAAGCTATAAACCAACTTCGTTTAGATGAACTCTTCAACGTTTTAGTCTAAGATTGCATCTGACAGTTTCATATACCCTTCTGCTGAAATGGTCCTGGCAATACAAAAAAATAAGGGAAAGAAAGAAAGAGGGTAAAATAGACAGCAAGGAGAGGGAAGCAAAAACAACAGCACACTGAACACATGAAATCTACATTCACACACATACCCAGAGGAAAAAATGTAGTACAAACAAGTATAAGAGAATGATTCATAGCTGAAATTGAGAGAAAAACAAACAAGCAACATGATTTATTTTAGCAACATAGACTGGGTTTCTCCAGTTACCCTGGGAACTAACACTAAGCGGTCAAGCGGTCTACAAAAAAAATTAAAAAAACATCACAAAGTAATTGCCATAAACTTCTGAAACATCCAACCTCTTACTTCAGACATGGTAGTAACTAAGAAGTGTGTAAAAAAAAGCAGATGCGTTACATATAATCTTTGAAAAAATAAAAAATTCAACAAAAAAAATGGCATTTACACACATGTATAAACCCTTCTTTATAAAGAGTTATCAAAATTTGAAGGTGTAACTAGTGGCCTTGTCACAAAGCTTTCTTTAACTTAAAACCTGATTTACAGAAAATACCTTATACGACAATACGCAAAAGATTACCAAGTGTGAGGTCTCCTGAGTTCTTACTACTTTTTGTTAGAAAACTTTCACCTTAAGTTTCTAGATTACTGACAGCTCTGAGAAGAGGTCCTCATCAAGGAGCCTCATAGTTTTGCAGATCTCCTCTAGCACTGTGATGTACAAAGAAAAATTTATCTGTGTTTGGTAGTCTCTAAGCTGACTATTGGTCTACTAATTCACGGTGCACTGCAAGCCAGACTAGAAAAAAAGCGTACAGAAGGATGACTGCTAAAACTATAAAAACATGATGTAAAATTTGTACAATGAACAGCAAACTCAACATGGAAAAGAAGCTAGCAAAGGAGAATGGGAAAAAAGGACTTCAGCAAACTCAACTATGATATCCCACATAGGGTACAATTAGTTATTACTGTACAGTGCAAGTGGACAGAATGTACATATTCAAATATCTAAACAGGCATGTTAATCACTCTAGACAGAGATTGCTTAATGAAACTTTCCAGGAGATAAATGAAATCAGTATTAAATGTCAAGTTTATACAAAGACTGAGAACTTTCTTGTGTCCTAATTTGTTTTCTCTGTTCTTGATTAATCGTTAGATTACAAATCATGCAGCAAAATCCTAGTTAGATCCAAATTACTCTGAGAATTATAGACAACAGATATAAGTGTGACACTTCCGGCATTGAGCTTCTGCAAGATGCTACTTGCTCCTATTCCATGTACACATCAACTTTTTCAGAGTTCACTTGGTAATCTTTGTGACTGAGCAATTCGGACATGCTCCAAAAGTCAAAGTCTTAAGTAGTATTATTTTAAGAGGGTGGAAAAATGAAAAAAAAAAAAAAAAAAAAAAAAAAAAAAGAAAAATGAAGTTTATTTGTGTGGCCTGTAAGTACTGAAATAAGTGTACTGGATAGCCAGGGTTTTCTTGGTAGGCTCAGATAATTTTACTCTAAGATCCTTGAGGATGTATAATAAATCTAATACAAGAAAAAAAAAAACAAAACCAAAACAAACTAACCCACACCACCAAAAAAACCCCAAACCCCAAAAACATACTTCATTGTAGAAAAGTGTGTAGATAGAAAATATAGTCTTAAAGTTAATTCAGCAGCACAGCATATGAAGTCTATTTGCAAAGCTTAAAAAAATCCACTCATCCAAAGCAAACTGGAATCACTTGGCCTATTGCCATGAACTTCTGCAGAATCTAGGGTTTCATGTTCAATGTCTCTAGTCCTTAGGTCTGTAAAGTTTTCCTTATAAGCTCAAAAAGAATATAAACCCATGTAATGCCACTTTGTCAAACATCTCTCCTGCTGCCACTGCTCTGATCTTTTACAGTTGACAGAGAGATGAATGAATTTTCACTATTCCCATTTGGAAACAGCATTAAAATTACCCATTGCTCTGGTTACGTTATTAAAAAGCACCAACCTGAACAACTGAGCCAGAGGCAGGGTATGTAACTAAGGCGAAAGCGAGCAGGAAGACTGTCTTGTCACTCACAGAAAATAAAATATCAAGACTACCATCCTTACAGATGTCTGGAAAAGATGAAAGGAAGCTCCCTCTCTGAGCTAAGGTAGACAAGTCGGTCAGCCAGCCCATCTGTCTATCTGTCCATCCATCTGTACAAACCCATCCAACATCCAAACCCCTCCTTTCCACCCGCACCACTCCATTTAAGCAAGATTAAAGAGATTAAAAGTGTATGTAAATCAAGTTCAGGTAAACTCAATGCTTCGTAAAATTGAAAATTGGTCAAGTTAATTAGTAGTCTAATTGCGGAAGAAAGCTAATTGTTTTTTTAATTAGTAGTCTAGTTATAAAGCCAACAAAATGGGTATTTAGCAACTACACATACTTTAAATATTGCATTTGCAGAGAAAGAAGCAAGAGACATGGGATGAGGGGAAGGGAGAGAAAGAAGACACTTACTCTGTCTGATTAACCTTTTGTCTGCTACCAGAACATTTTCTGCATCTACAATGATAACTTTCCCATCTCTCGGTCCAACTGCAAAGTTGTCAAAGCTGACGTCAAGGAGGTAGAGTGCAAATTCAAAGTCATTATTTGTCAGCTGCTCAGCTATTTCCATTAATTGCCAGGCCAGATCCACTCGTTTCTCCCATGGTGCATTAAAGTAACTCCACAGCTCTTCTCCAACGTAATTGACAGCCACCATTCTTCCGCATGCTCCTAAGTATTTTGCGAACGGCCAACCCTCATCAGATGGAAAACTCTGTATATAAAAAGATTTTTTTTAAAATTTTAATTAATACAAAACACCTTAGATTTTAAAAGGCTGTTCACTAAAAATTAGAAGAGACATCTATAAATACCGATCAATGCTACATTTCCACATACTTTTAAGTTTTGAAGGGAAAGAAAAAACAACACAAAATATGTTTATGTGAGCAAGAGGCCCTGCTGGACTACTAAAGAGAAAGAACTGGAGGTCCTGAAATAATATACAACCCTTATCTTGCTTTCCACATACTATATATGCACACATATATATGTATTGTCACATACACATGCACAATTCCACAAACTATATTTTTCTATTGGTGTTTTATACACATCTGTTGTACTAATGCAAGTATACTTCCCACCAAGATAGTTATGCATCTGATATTTTTAATTAAAACTGATTTTTTTAATAACCTAAAGGGAAAAGCTTTAAAAAGTGACACCTCCTTCTCTCCACCACCACCCCTTCACATTCTTCCCAGCTGACTGGATTCCTTTGAGGATCCTCTCACTTGAAAATCTCTCATAGAAAGGATTACAGAACAGATTAAGGTATAAAAGCAAGCTTAAGGTTTCTTATGCCTCTAGTACTCCTTAACAATCTACCTCTTGAGTAATTGCTACATACATACCCTGTGTGTTTATTACACGCAGCTGCATAACATTTTTATCAAAAGTAAGACAGAGGTGACTAGGAAAAAGAAACAGTTATTATTGATGGACCAGGCAATAATTCCTCCACCACCCACCACCACCACTCCCCCAACCACCCCCAAAAAAAAGGTAAAGAAAAGGTTTGGGCATTCATTTCCATTTCTGTGCCACTGATAGCGGAGAACATCACTCTAAAGCTCCGTATGGCTCTCACTTTGGGGGTCTCCAGCCCTGCAAACCAGTTCACCTACCCAGAGCACGCTCATTTCCATCTTTCTAAAGGCTTTAAGACAGAGAGAGAAGATTCAGGATCGAAGTTTCTGCTCTGGAACGATGGTCCTTGCCAAGTTCTATGCTAAGTGACGCAAAGCCCTTCCTAGCTTCCTAATGTCAAGCAAGGATTGTTTATGTATCTTATTCCAAATATATACCTGTCAAATAAGAAGGAATCAATGTACTTCTAGGGAAGAACCTGAAATGCTTAATCCTCCAGCATAAGGGTAGTCTTTACTAAATTTTTATTTTGATAAAGTTAAGAACAGAAAAGCTTAAGGCAAGTATTATTACCAGAACCATAAAATACTTAACAGAAGGTAGCATCAGAGCATACACAATTACCATTTTAAGATTTCCATTCTGAGTACAGGCCTTATGATGTTAGGACACGCTGTTTAATGTTATCTAGCTACTCTCATCAAGAAGACGAGCCTTTCCAAATGAAAAGTGTCCACTTTCACATTTAACTGGCTTTTGTTAAAACGGCATGACTTAACGGTCATTAAAACACTTTTTGTTTGATATAATTAAAGCATTTAATAAAATCTTGTAGAGGCCCTAATTGAGCCTGTATCTAAAATGAAGGCTGAGTAGCAGGTTAACTTGTACCTAGCTTCCAGCGGTTCTTGCTTGGAACACTTAAGAACATTGCAATTTGTTCATCTACAGTTTTAAAATTATTTAATATTTTAAATATAGCTTTGAGATAGTAAAAATATCCATTTGTTTATGTGTTAACAATATTTGATAACTGGATCTTACTGCAAGCTGAGCATCCATCCCAGACTATTCTGGCTCAAGATGTCCTCTATGGAATTTTCAAGGACGCTTCAAAGTTTCTACATAGCAAATCTTGTCTATATTGTATATGTAAAGAAATTAAAAATCATAATTAATATATAGTGTTGACAAAGTTTGCCATCTTTATGGCAAAAGCCATTAAGCTAACCTCTAACATGGCAAGTGTAGAAGACAATATTAGGGGGAATAACTGTGTTCACCATTGCAACGAAGAACCTTTCTTGGTTGTTCAAAAGGACATCAAACCCATATTCATTACAGAATAGGTTCAAAGTTTTTGGGGTGCCTAAGTGTCTGGATTTCCACTGTATTTTGATGACCTGATCTACCCAGAGGTGAATGTGATACTGAAAAAACCTGAGGATAATACAGAACTAATTTGATGGTTTTGAGACCAGTATGATATTTTCAAACTGTGATACCATATAATTGAGCAGAACTAAATCTCTCTCACTAACTGAATCTACTATGCAATAAGAATGACATTATCCAGTCTTCAGGTTTTTTATCAGTAGGCTTCACAGCAATTTATGAAGGTGGTAAGTACAGGCAAATTTCCACTAGTAAAGGGCAAAGTCAAGTGATACATTCCACAGTTAAGAAGTTGGCTGGGGTTTTTTTGCTTGTTTTGTGGTTAGCAAAATAACCTTCCAACAAATGAAGTGTGTGCTAATTCAGTCTTCCTTACTTATCCTACAAACAGGCCAATACAATGAAAACTCATGCCTGTGGCATCAATAAATGCCACCAAAATGAGATTTCATGCACATTTATCATTACTGTATTCAGTCCGGGATCAAAACAAACCAATAAGCAAATGGCTGTTGTCCATCAAATGAAATCAGTTATTCACAAAGGAACATGCCATTTCACTCAAAAAGAAGCAAGCAGGAGTTGGTGCTAAGGCATAACGTCCAGAGAACTCTGGGCAAGAAAAATTTTTCATTACAGTGAGTGGGATCAAGGGGCATATGGGAAAATTCAAAATACTGCCTACCAGTACCTATCAGGAAAAAGCCATACAGCTTACCATTGGGAAAGCCCGGATATGTGTACCTATCAGTCCTGTACCCATGCACGTCTACTTTACTCCTATCTTATAAACCCAAATTTATACCTTAAATTGGAGAAAATGTACCTGATTTACCTGATTACATTTTCTGATAAACACAGGTTTAACTGATTACACCAAAATGTGCATAACATTTTGGTATTGCTGCATTTTATCAGCACTCAATGCAATATAATCAATTCAATTGCTACAGCAAATATGCCTAAATATTTTTATTTAAGCATGACTTTGGACCACCCCACTCCTTTTCCACCCCTCTGCTTTCCTATATTCCAGTCCTGCTCTGCTTAGACCTTTACTTCCCTTTCCAAATACAAATTTAGCCACAAACAGTTGAAGCTAGCAAAGACCGTGCTACCATTGGAAGCAAAGGTGTCCATCCCTCCCAACCCATCAAGCACACTCATTTCAATCCCCTCCATCATGCCACTAGGAAAGCAATTCAGCTGGTACTTGCTGGGCTGGTGTTCAGTTGGATCAGTAGCCTGATCCAGCTCATCACATCACCACATCTTGCTAGTACTGACACAAGGAAGGGAGAAGGCCTGAACAGCCAGGTGCAGAAGAGAGGAAAGGAGCTAAGAGGGCCTTTCCTTTCCAGCAGCAGCAGGGATTTGTGTAATGGATTAAACTGATTTTGAAAGTACAGCGTTAGTCACAATGGTACACTGATCTTCAAAACGCATCTATTATGCTACCTGCATTGTGTACACTGAATTTCATTTCACACAAGAAATTCCAGAGGCAGCTTGGTTTATTAAGAAGTGAACATCCCAAACATTACTAGCAAAGTATCTGCATGCCATACTGTAACACAGATATATTTATAACTCTGAGGCAATAAAAAGATCTTTTGACAACAGGAGTGCAGGGAATCCTGCCAACATCTGCACATGTACAAACAACATCTCTGTTTTGGCTCCCTTCCAACTGGCATGTAACAGCCGCATCTACACTTCATTACCCAAGTCAGTAGCCGAAGAAGGGGATAAAAATATGTACAAGTGCCTCATTCAGCAGTTTTATATTCACTCAGTGAGTTTGACAAGAATATTAATTGAAGTGCAAATCTGTTGTCTTTGCAAGCACAGATTTGTAACTTTTTGCCCTATTCTATTTCGAAAGCATTTTTCTATATGAAATTGCAGCTAACTTAAAATGAGGATTTTTTTTCTTCATGTATTAAAATTTTGAAAGCCAATAAGACATGAACACATTTTTATGGTCATTAAACATGTTTTCCATTAACAACTTGCATTTAGAAACAAAAGGCTTAATAAATAGCTGTCAAAAATCTCAGATTTCTGTAGAGTGATGCATAACATATTTTTTATTTTGATTCTCTAATTATTGGTAATATAAATATTTAATTAGATAATTTTGTACTTGAATATGCTATTCTAAGACTGAAAAATGTGCATTTGACAATTAAGATAAAAACTAAGCTCCTGTTCAAAACCAGAAACAGCCATCTGACAAAAGAAACTGCAGTCCTCATGCACCCACTCACATTTCATCTGTGAATACACACACAAATGCCATGGAAACCACAGACAATTAAGCTTTTAGAAGTGTTTTAAAATATAGTAATGCATACGAAAAATTACAAACAGGTAGCTTAGTGAGTTTGTCCCTCATTAAAGTTATTATCTTTCTCTATTCACAGAGAAATATGTATAATTTCTAACGGAAAGATGGAAAACAGTAAATATGACAAAAACTTCTGCTACCTCCATTCCCAGTGACACACACATCAAAAAAATATTTTAGTTGCTCTAATTAGTGTAGTTACAAGATACCTCTCTAAGCAAGGCTTAAAAACCTAAGCCAACCCTGTCAAAGGGACAAAGGGCACTTTGTTCCTGAAAGAATAATACTGCATTTATGTCTTTTTAAAAAAATACACTGTAGTCTTGGAATAAATATTGAGAATTAATAGGGTGAATTTATCATTTCACTGAAGCATAAAACACAGTATCAGTGAATTTGTCTTCCTCACTTCCACCTGTCTAAACAGGAGAAGATATACAAATCTGCCACTGTTTTCGAATGTTCAGAGCTGTGAATTAGATCATGCAGTAAAGACTCACCAGCCTGAAGCTGATAAGGCCTTTTGTAGTCTGCAATAACACAAATCTCCTTTGAATTAAACATTTAAAAGAATATTAGTTTATCATAATCAAGCATGTAATTCATCCTAATAATCAAGTCCAAAAAAAGCCAAAACAGTTTAAGTAACAACTGCATCTTTGAGCTACAATTTCACTGTACCATTAAAAAAAATATGCTTTTCATTTTCAAAACTACTATAGAAGATGCTACATGTCACTACCAATTTTTGTATAAAGTGAGTTTCATCTAAAAAGACAGACCAACCAACCAAAGACTTACACCTAAATATGACAAAATTAAAAAGCAAAACAGAGTGGGGACTTCTCTTCCTATTCCTTACGATCCTGAAGACCTTCATGGCAAAATTACAGTCTTTGTGACACCTTTGTTAAAATCATCCTACTAAATTGCGTTTGCCCAGGCACAAACTGGCAGGGCAAGTGGAATTTGAATAATATGCCCTTCCTCAGAAAGAAAAAAATTAGTTTGCTCTCACAGAGTACTGTTGATTCTACAGTGTAAACAGGAGTAGCACTTGTATTAGTCACCAAGGCAAATAAGTAAAGCTCTGCAACCACGCAGACCTGGAGAGCAGACTTGATCTGAAACTTTTCAGATCAAAGGAGGTTAAAAAGCACAGTCTAAACACAGATGCCTTCTTTTGTCAGGAACTGATCTGAATTCTAGAAGGTATGTATTCAAATGTATTTGCGAATGCTGTTGAGTATAATGAAAAAACTTTTGTTCTCAACTATATGCCAAATCATTTGACATTCGACTAAAACTCCCACAGAAGCGCATATATATATATATATATATAGCCTACACACACAGAGTAAAGGGTGGATTTCATTGAATATTCCAAATATTAGTATTTCCATTAAAACTATTTTTATTTCATTTATTTGACTTCTGTTCAGTTTTGTTACATTTTAACTGGTTACTACAAGCAATTCATGCCAACAAAAGGCTTAATTGACACACTGCAGGACAAAAATACACAGACAACTCTAAATATAAACCCACTCAGAATTAGAAATTCCTCAATGATTAAGTTGAACGCTTGAACTGTAGAAGTTATATTTCGCAATGTTAGCAGATACATGTCATTTCTCCAAACAAATTAATGAATAATGAGTAAAGGCAAGAACCATCGTGTAGAAAATTTAATGTTGCATTGGTTGTTACCTGTTCAAATCAGTTTGTAGTTCATAAAAGTTGGTTCAGATTAAATTTGCTACAGATGAAAATGATCACTATCTACTTCTCGGTATTGGAACATATCACTATGAAGAAGTCCTCGCAGAGATGGCCCACTCTTATTTATGAAAGTTAATTTGCAAAATTGGAGAGACTAAAAGAAAGCCTCAATTACTTAATTCAAGGAAGTAAAATACAGCTCCCCCTCTACATCAGACATACCAGAAGTAAATGGACAACATTGGTAGTTCAAGGTTTGGAATGTGGGGTAACACACTTGTTTTTGTGTTACTGAAAACTGCTCAGAGTTACAATTTATCACAAGGATTTCTATTTAAGACTGTATAGTGATTTCACAGCAGCCTCTCGATTGCCCCACAATAACTTGAAGAATTTCTACACTGTTCTAAAACATTCCTATAACTTTACTTACATGTCATCACTTTTCGAAAGTTTCACCAGAAAGAAGGATGAAAATAGTTTTGATCATTTAAGAAGCATAATTAAACATGGTAACGGGACAAGTACAAGCCAGTTCTGGCCTAATATATACATATTACATGTCACTGCAAAAAATAACTCTTCAATTTTCAATATAATCAAATCAGTGGAATATTCTTGTAACACAAGGCAATTCAATTTTAATTTAACAAAACAGTAATTTTTATTTTTTAAAATGTGCACAATGGAACTTCAGGGATGGAAAAGAAATTAATCTCCTTTCTCCGCAATACTTAAAAGTATGTAAAACAGAAATCACGAAAGACTAAAGCCTCACTTTAACATCTGAAATTTAAATCCCTTGCTTGCTGAATTATCTTTTCTACAACTGTCAGTCAACTGATTTGTGTAAAAATGAATTTTAAGAAAAGTTAAGACCTAAAAAGAAAAAAAAATCCATTTACCCATAAAGTAGCACTGGACGTTCCTTAAGTGCAGTTTATGTTAACTGCAAAAAGAAAAAACAAAAAAATATAATCCAACTGCAACTGGGAGTAATTTGAAGGGAGCAGGAAGTCATGATTTATAATTGTCTGCAGCAGACTATAGTGAATCTTTAAAATGGAATAACATATAAAATTGCAGATAATAAATTTTTGATTAAAAAGCCTCAAAAGAAAATGGAGGTAACATAACTATTAACAACTGATCTCAAACAACTACATTTTAACTTTTTCATAAAGATCAGAGGAAAATATCCAAAATTTTAAAATATGACACACTAAATACAACTTAGTATGTCAAAATGCCAGTATCTCTGTGAGCTACGACTTAAATAATACAAGTCCACTAGAGGACACATCAGGTAGTGCAGATAACTGCCTTGCATCCACTACATGGTATTTAGCATAGCAATTACGTGCTGGAAACACCAAACTGAGTAATGAAGAAAGTTTAAAAGGCACCAAGTATTAAAACTGGATGGCATTCTACCAATGTATTTAGAATAGAACTACAGAAAATAGCCTATGACTAAAACAGTGTGAATGATAAAAAAAGAAAAACGAAATCCCAGGCAAGAAAAGTTGCCCCTTTACTTCTTACTGAGTTATGTATGGATCAGCAGAATAATTCTGTGAAACATTTGGCTAAATTGCTACTCTGAGTGAATTCAGCGCAAGAAATTGTTTCAAAGAGATCACAGTTAATGTTTTAATAGATGTTTACCAGATGTCAATTATTGTTCTTCCTGTAACAAAACCCAACAGAAACCCCAATGATGACACGAAGAGAAACCAGAATAATTTTAGGTTATGCGGCAACAGACTGTTCATGTGGAGTAATTATACTACGAATAGAGATACAGCTGTTGGTTTTCGTGGTTGTTTTTTTTTTCCCCACAAGGAATACCAATGATGAGAAGTTGTGAGAAGTATAAAGTCATTACGCTTAAGTATTGAGAAAGCTAAATACCCATCTGAGAGAAGAGCAAAAATTTACACCATCTATTAAAAAAATGAAGAAATGCTGCTATTTTCCATATAGATATTGGAATTTTTCTTAGAGTCAGAAAAATAAAAGTCTTTGAGACTTGTACTTTACATACAAGATACCAATGTTCGCCGTCATTCTTTAAAGACTGTCCATTTTAAACAGGTTGTTAAAAGCTACAGCTCAAGACAAAGCTCGAGCATTAATGCACTCTGGATATAATTCACAGACACCTTCGACAGTTTGGAAAAAAACAACCACATTACTTGCAAGCATTTTATTTACTTCTATTTTAATGCCAAAGTTTGCTTTGAAACTTCAAGTTTGCTTTGAAAACAAAGCAAATGCACTATCATTTTAATAGTGCATCTGGCAGTATTGTACACCAATACAATAGCCAGCACAAAGGCAAGCCTGAGTATTGCAAGACCAGCTCTAGACTTTTGCCACAAGTAATAGAACCTCTGTTTCAGTTACTCTGGGACAGAAGTAATCTGTCTTTCACAGCTAACCATAAGATCTCAGGAGAAATACAACCACTTTACTGAAAAAAAAAAATTGTCTTATCTACACAATTTTCTTACCTGAAAACAATTTCTTCTTTCAGCAATAGTGACTTATACTGTAGTTTCCCCAACTCCCAAAACAAGGAATTCTCCACTTTGCCCTGTTCTTTGGGTATTGTTGGTTTTGGAGGATTTTTTCATGTTTAAGTACAAAACAAAAAGTTTTGCCACAAGCCTCCATGTGTTGGACAATGTGTGGTCGCAGGCTGTAGCTCACAGCATGGCAGCTACGGTGGCACAGCAACAGTAGCTCAAAAACTGTTAAGAGACAGTCACAGTGGCTCTAAGTATGAAATCTGGAGGCTGACAGAGATCAGTGCAGGAGCTCTATGGAAAATAAGAGGTACACCCAGAGAAAGCTTAACTATTTCCCCAAATCTTTCTGTTGAATTGCGTTGATTTTGGAAAAAATCTTGTTAGAAGGAATGGGGGGGGAATCAAGGGGAAGGAAGAATTTTTGTAGGAGTCAAAGTCTGAATGAACAACAATCTTAGCCTCTATGGAAACTAACAATAGGCAGCAAACATTTCTGGTTCTACAACAGTAAGTTTATGGTTCTGTCTGCCAGTGAAGATAAAAATTAATCATGTTACTTCATAAAGTTGAATAACAGCCATTATTTGAGTGCACATCATGGCTAAAAAAAATGAAGACAGTTTGTCCGCTACAGTTATTTTTAAATGACAAACTAGAAGGTGGGTGGTTTATAAAAAGTCATAGAGTGAGGATAAATCTACTTGCATCCATGCTGGTTCTACGAATTCTGCACGAAGTGAATATTCACACTGCACTCAGCCTGTAACCCAATTTATTTTTAAAATTTTGCTATTTCTTCACAAGGCAACTTTTGCCGACCTATCTTTGCAATTGTTTGACACACAGAGTCATCATATTGAATTATGAATCAGATGCCATGAACGGATCCTATCCTCCAGGTGATTCCTAGTTAAAATACTCTGGTTTCCATTAAGTGAGTCGAAGGGAACAGCAGCAAGTTTTGTTCTTGCTTTAGTCTGAATGAAGTGTTAGTGTTTATATAAAATATTGTTTTAGATCTATCAAATTTTGATTACAGATCAGAACGTACTTTACTAAAATGTGTTTTCCTTTATTGTGGGAAAGGACTATTAGAAAGAGGAAGGAAAAACCCAAAACCTATCAGAAGGTAAATCTTAAACATTTACACTTCAAGTTAAAAAATTCTTTCCTCAGCCCTCGCATACAGGTTGTTTCATTCAAATGTGAATGCAGATAAAAAAAGTGAGAGATTTTAAGTACTGACTAGTTTAGCAAGGTTCTACAAAAGTAAAAATAGTATTTTAATACCCAGAAAAGACGTAAACTGTACCACGTAATAATGCAGCTGTCCTTCCATTCGATTCATCAAATAAAATGGCCAAAGGGGCTGAATTCTTCATTGAGTACACCTACACAACTGTTTAACAAATGTGGATAAAGAATGTTAACAAGAAAGCTATAAATAATACAAATATTGAGTAAGGATTACAATACGTAACCTATACAAAACTGTGCTAGTTTACTACTGTTTGGAAACTTGTAACAAAAGCGTACCATGCTACGGGTTAAAGCCCCACCTGAAAACTTCCTATGGCAAAAGCTGTAAATCCGCTGTGACAAGACGCGGTTTGTAAGCAACAGCACTTTAGGAATAATCCATACTCCAAATAGGCTTCAAGCTAAAATCCCAATCTCTGATAAAAAGTCTTATAATCCACAAACTGCTAGCTCTAGTAGATGATTAAAGTGAATTTTCTACTATAAGACAAAGATCAAGCTTTAAATTCAGTGCCTAATTTTTTTTGGCTGCTCCTATAACTTAATTAAATAACACAGAACTTTAATACACTGAACACCAAGAATTTAGAAGTCATCTCTGCTTCTAAACCAAAACTGCTATTCATGACAGCTTTTAAACAGCCACAGTAGTGTTTCATGAAAAGCTCAAGGCAAAAACTAGCAGTACTTTTCCAGTGCTGTTCAGTGATAAGCAGCATCAGTTAAATGCCTCATTTTTATTTATTTATTTATTTTAAATTAAAATCTGATTCTTCACATGATGTCATGCAGGTTTCCTTTCTTGGAAGCCACTGATTTTTAGAACAAGCCTACAAGTCTCATACTTGTGCCAATATCTGCCCTTGTCAATACTGCAGAAACTATACCATAAGATGTTTTATATATCTCATGTATACATAAAAGCAAACTTCTCAGGAGCCAGTTATCACTTCTGGAAAGTAACTTCATCTCTCATAAAGATTGCCTTGCATCTTGCCATTGCAATAGCTGCACAACACAGAATTATCCATTCCCTACATGTTTCTTGGGTAGAGGCTGAGAATGTGACATGTTATGCAAATGAGAAGAGTTCGTTCAGATTTGCATATTTAAAATATTTCATCCCAACTGAGGGAAGGTATTCAAACCTCCAGTACCCATTAACAAAGTTGATGAATACTTCTTCTGGAGAATACGTGAAGAGTGTTTCAACACACAAAGCTGGCCTGAAGTTGCCCAGAAATATTTTCCAGGATATGCCTATTCATCGAAATTTACAAGACTCTGCAAACCACTTTTGATCTGGTAAAAGGTGACAACTTTACCATACTCTGGAGTGGCAACGGCTGCCTCACTTCCCACCAATTTGACCTGCTCTGCTTTCAGCAGCACCTTCGCTAAGATAAATGGCGAGCAAAGTGCTTGTTAAATTCACATCCAAAGATTTTCATCTCTTCAACAGATTTGCTTGACAGCCTCAGGGCTCATCCACAGCTTATCAAGATGCTGACAGGAATCAAAGCTCTTAAATCAACCAGTGCTGCTCACTGCCTTTGATCCACACCACAACAGTAAATGCTGCAACTGTGCCATTCCCTTTGTCTGCAAAGAATACATTACCCCCACAAATTATGAAGAAACATACAGAGCTGTTTTCTGGCCATCTAGGTCTCTGCTCAGTATGCTGGAACCAGCGTTCAAAACGAAAACTCTAAGTTGTATGAAATGCAGCCAAAACAAATCAATTTTCAAAGATTTTCCAAATATACTCAGCAAAGCAGTTTTGATTTTCTTAAGTGGAGTTTCCTTTTCCACTGTGCTTAGGACCAACTTTACATCAAAATGGAAGAGACATACCGTACCCTAAGCCCACTGAGAAGCGGACTGGAAACTTTGAAAACAAAACCCAAGAGCTGTACATGGGGAGACTGAAAGGCAGAAGACATACTACCGAAAGCATATTTTTAATTAAGCAGAGTTCATAAATGCATTCTCTAGAAATTCCTCAGTAGGTGAATGTGCTGGAGGGTAAAGCCTGCAGCACTGCTTTTTAAGCATTAGATATTTCTTGGCCTCTGACTAGAGAAAGAGCAAATGTTTGTAACAATAATCGTGCAGTGATGCTTTGAAACGTATTTGCAAATATTCTTTTTATCATACACCAGACAAAGGCAAGGACAGTTCAGTAGTTAGACTAAACAATTACGAGTCCAAACTGGCACACAAAGGCGTATTTGGAGTTCTCTTGATAGTGTTAAGAGCCAAAATGCAAAGCTCCCAATGTAAACAGACATGCAATGGAAGCAACTGACTGGTGCCACAGAATATACAAAGTTTTCACCTATAAATGTACGTGACATTAAAGAACAAATTTCTGGTCTGTGCACATAACCAGTTCTCCTAACTAAAGAATACAGAATAAGTAACTGCTGGAAAGAGAATGCTGTTCACTTATTTGTCACTCCATTTTCAGGCTACGAAATACCTATTTCTCATTTTTACCCACAGAAAAATAAAAATTAGATTTAGTTCACATAAGAGCTCAACGTAGCACCCGAATCAGTTTTTGACAAGGAAAGCAGAACAGCATCACTGTAAAGTCTCTACCCCACTACCCATTAAACTAGACCCTAAGAAACTAATCACCGATTCCCACAGCTGCCTAGGGATATATGTATTATGGGAGACGCCACAGGATTAAAGCCTAACACTTAACTGTGAGAAAGGCATAAATCCACCAGAAAGCATCACCCCGCCTTGCTTCCAGCCGAACAGCTGCTTGCTTTCACCCTTCAATACCGAAGAGAAAAGCAATCTCCCTGCCTAGACGAGAAAAGCAAGAAGGATGGATGGAGAAGGAGTTAAAGCCATAAGGCATGGTAGCACCGAGGAGGAAGACAGATCAGGAAAACGCACAGTCTTTGAGGAAGAACTAAAAACTGTGAGACTGAGTGCGACAAGGAAACGCCTCCTGCCTGGAGTGGGAATCGGGGACCCCCTCCTCAGCCCACCCAGCTGGTACCTTTACATCGGAGTCACTGCTGGGGCACGGACCCCGAGGAGGACCCCAGCGCTCCGCCGCCGTTTCGGAGCCCAGCTGCCCCCCTCTCCCCGGCAGAGACACGGCTGCCTGCGCCCGGGCGCGGCGGCAACGGGGACCAGGCGGCAAAGGGGACAGCGGGGGAGGAAGGGCCGCGGAGGCCGCTCGGCGGAGCCCAGGCTTCCAGCAAGGGGCCCGTCGGCCCCTGCCCGGCCGGGGCCGCCCCTACCCGGCCGCGCAGCACCAAGGAGAGCGGGGCGGGGGGCGGCGTGGGTGGCGCTTACCTGCAGCACCAGCGGCTCCGGGTTGAAGGCGAGGGTGATGAGGAGCTGCATGCGCTCCGAGTCCTTCAGGTTGCGCAGCAGGAAGCTGCCCGAGTCCTTGGTCTCGGCGTAGCGGCGGACCAGGCGGTCGAGCAGGCGCTGCGAGGGGCAGTGCACCAGGTCCGACCAGCCCTCCACGGCGTCGGGGGTGAGGAGCCGCACGTCGCCGTTGAGGCTGGCGAACTCGGTGGCGTGCAGGGCCTGCAGGAGGTCGCAGCGGCCCCTGCCGGTGGCGCGGCGGCAGATCTTGGTGTCGATGTCGGCCAGCTCCTGCGCCGAGCCCAGCCGCTTGAGGACGACGCGGCGGCTGCCCTCGCGGGGCTCCCCATAGCGGGCGAAGTAGACGTTCTTGACGTTGAAGAAGTCGAAGAGGCGCAGGCGGCCCCAGCTCTCCAGCCGCAGCTGCCCGTTGAGGAACTTGCGGCACCAGCTGGTGCCCCAGCAGGCCGGGCACTTATTGAGCTGCAGGAACCGCCGCTCCGACAGCTCGTTGCGCTGCAGCGAGGCCAGCAGCGAGTGCGTGTTCAGCACCAGCGCCGCCGCCAGGCTACCCAGCACCGCCAGCTTCACGTAGCGGTACAGCCGACCCAACTTCAGCGACACCAGGCGCAGCATCGTCCCGCACCGCGCCGGACCGGACCGGGCCGGGCCGGGCTCGGCCGCCCACACCCCCCCCCCCCGCGCTCGCTCCCCGCCCCGGCCGCGCCGCAGCTCCGGCACCAATAAACTCTCCGCCTCGCCGCTCGCCCGATAAAAGGCGGCCAAGTTACTGAGGGGACGGCGGGGAGGGGGAGGGGAGGGGAGGGGGGGAGGTGCCAGCAGCCCGCCGGCCCGGGCGGACCCGCCCCCGGGGGAGGGGCTCCGCCGCCGCTCCCGCCGCTCCCGCCGCGGCGGTGGGCGCGAGCCGCCCGCCCGCCCCGCTCCGGAGGGGTCTCCGCCTCCCGCCGCTGGCCCCGCCCACACGAGGAAGGTGGGAGGGGCCTGGCGCGAGCGACGGCGGCGGTTGGCTGCGCGTGACGCGGCGCGGTCGCGTGCGGCCCACGCCCACCCCCGGCCCCGGTCCCCCCCCCCCGCCCCTCGGAGTCGGAGGGCGGGGCCGCCACGCACGCGGGGAGGGCGGGGCTCGGGGCGGTCCCTGCGCGCGCTCTGAGGAAGGGGCGGGGCGAGGCGCCCTTCCCGCCGCCTCAGACCTAGCCCGGCCGGGCTCGTTCGCCGCCTGGGCAGGGGGCGGAGGGGTTGGCGCCCGCCGCCGCCATGTTGCCTGCCCCCTGCCCTGGGCCGAGGCGCTCGCTAGCCACGCAGCGGGCAGCGTCTGCCCGAGCCGGGCCAGCGGTGCTACGCGACCGGCCGGACCCGACCTTGTTGCTGTCCGTGCAGTTTCCGTCCCCCCGCGCGGCCCAGCCCGCTCCTCACGGCCCGCGCCTCACAGCGCTGCGGGTGCCGCTGCCCGCTCGCCCGCCTGCCTTCAAGGGCCGCCGCGGCGGGGCCGCCGCTATCGGCTGGCACGGCGGTCCGGCGCCAGCGCGGCTCAGACCTGCCCCTAAGCGGCCGCTCGCTGAGAGGCATCGCGGGGCCGCGGCTGCCGCGCAGTCGGCGAGCGCCCGGGACGGCCCGGCGCGGCGGGACCCGGCCTCTGGCCCGCGCGGAAGGCTCGGTCCTAGCGGTGCTGGCACCGCCGGCCGGCCGGGGCCCGGCAGCCTCCGGCGGCTGGCGCCCCGCCTGTCGCGCCCGGTGTACGGTGCTTTTCGTCAGGAAAGAAGCACAGAACCGAGGTTCGTGCAAAAGCACTTCACACAACTGTGCGGTCTGCAAACAACTGATAAAGCTGCACAAACCAGTTTGGTTTGTTGGGGCCACAGGACGGGTTTTACAGTTTCAAGTTGCAGTGCTAGCACGGGCGGTTCACGTGTTTGATAATGTCTGGGTTTTATCGTGGGAGCGCTACACCTGGTCCTTCCAAATGCGCTCATCCCCGCGGGATCCGCAGGGAAGAACCGACAGGGTGTAGCCACCCAGCCAGCTGAAGGAAGGGGGCAGCGTGCTCTGTGGGCTGCCCTCACAATCCCTCCGAGTCGCCGGCCACAGGTTAAGAACCATTCTATAAAACTAACACGGAATAGAGAAAAAGACATTAAGAAGGTGAAAGTCTTAATTCTTTCAATTCTGCTTTTCTTAAAATGGCCCTGTACTCTCCCAAGTTAGAGACCGCTTTCATATTGCCTCTTCAGTCTCAAGAGTGCAGTAGGGGATGTGATCATCAGGGCAAGTGTAGCAGACTGGTTAACTTCCAGTTATTTCATTTCCATGATACATAAATTTAGGTGCTTAGTATCTAAAATATTGCAAATACATCTGTCTTTTTACATTAGCGTGTACTTTTCTCTGTACGTACTGTGTTTTGACATTTATTTGTATAAAAACAGCTCAAAGAATCCATCATACTGAGATTTTGTCACTCTGCTGAATGTGTACAGTGAACTTGCACCACTTGGTGTATATTGAGCATGACCATATCTCATTCAACGTGCCTTGTTAAATGCTGCTTGGAGGGTCAAATCACCCAATCAGCAAGTTCTAGTCTGCAAACCGCTGGTTTTACTAGAAAATAAATATACAGACATAACAAATAAATATATATAGCTTTCCTTAACTTAGGTCTTCATTTGTTGTCACACTGTTTGATGCCACATTTTGAGTAATAATAATAGATCCTGAAAGATGAACAGATTTTTTTGCTGGATGTAAACTCCAAACTCACTAGCCAAACATGTTTGGTCTTCTTTACATGCTAGTAGTGTTTTTTCATTTAACAATATTTAGTCTGTAACTTATTAAGTCACTAACAAATCCAAATATAAACAAATATATTGAATTAACGTTTATTTTCTACATTGCTTATTTCTCAAGCTTTCTGATTGACTCAGTTATAGGGAAACAGCTTGCTCTTTCTGAATACGAGCAGAATATTTTCATTTTTACTAGATGAAAATATCATTTTTAAGTACAAAGGATCTTTTAAATAGTTTAACTGATATGTTTTTCCAACAACAATGTAGTGTTCTTAAAGTATTTGACATTGCAAATCCATAAACAAATAAATAGATCTGTTGTTTCTAAACAGATCAGAAAGTGTTCTGAGTTACATAAAGGTCGCTATTATTTCTGGTTTCATTGGTATTCTACAGAGATTTTTGGGTTGTTTCTGAGGGATAAAGGAAGGTGGAGGCTGCCTTTTTATACAATGTGGCTGTAATTTGGTTTCACAGATTACAAATTTTGCTTAAAGAAACAAAAGAGACTGAAAGGAAGATGCAGCTGATTCCATTTTGAAGACTGAAAAGTGAAAAAATAAGTTGAGGCAGAGTTGGTACGTAAAAGCAAAGCAGGGAGAGCAACTGAGTAAAAAATTGATAATTCTGTGAGAATGATAGTTATATCTTGTAACTCTTAAAAAGCATGATTTGTGGAGGATCCATTTCAAGGGGAAAGGGGAATCGAAGGCACAGGGGAGTGCAAAACTGACTAGATAATGCACTATAATATATGTATTTCCCATTTTTCTAGAGTTGCCTTCTTCTGATTAAGCTTCAAAATAAACTAAAGTAATTTTCCTGTGAAGACTTCATTATATATGACAATGTAATTCATCAAAGATTCCAGTGACTGGAGTGAAAATACAGACCACCAGTGGAGTGCAAGGGCAGGAAGTTCTCTCATGTATAGCAGGTTAGTTTTGTTGCAGAGGGCTTCTTTGCAGTAGCTCAGCAATAGGGTCTCAGTTTGCTGCATGTTATGAAGTGTCATTCTAACAGTTACCTGTTATTGCTGGCTCCATATATGGATTTTTTTCCATCTCCCATAACAATGCTGTGTTTGAGTTAGCCACAGACTTTTAATGTAAGTGGATGTAATATATTCCCACTGTTTTCAGAGACATCAAGAGGCTTCATGAAAATCATGAACTGTACATCTTACAGAGATGTCTTGTGCTACATTAAATTATCTAGTATATTGATTTGAAAGAAGACTTGAATAGATCCAAGCCTTCACTCTCCATAATGAGAAAGCAAACAACCACCCAGAATTTAAACAGTTTCGAATGAAAAGATAATCCAGCAACTCTACGTAAAGGTCTGATAACAGACTCCCGCTTACTAGGGCACTTCACTCTGAGCTCTTCTATTTCAAACTACAGAATGAGCAGCTGTCCAAAATGACAGCTATCTCAAAATCCTTGGAAATACTGCAAAATAGTCTGGAGTATTTTATTTTTTTTTAAATTGTCTAGAGACTCATCCCCACATTCAATGACAGAATCACCTTGCCACTTTCAAAACAGGGATCACTGTCACTTTAACCAGGCAAGTCTGAAAGATGTGCCATGAAAAACAATTCTAAGTTCTGTGCCTTTATAATCAAGAGTTTACATAGTTCTGTTCACATGCATTAGACTGACTGCATACACATAGTTCAGAAGTATTTTTCACAGGAATGGCTGCAGTGGGCATGCCTGAGATGTCTGAATGTTTTGCGTTGTAGTATTGGGGGATATCCGCAGATTCAGACAAATGTTCAATATCCTCAGACATCTTTCAAATTTGATCACTTGTCAAAAAAGAGAACACGTGAAGAAATCTGGATATATGGCTGAGCTGTGTAACTATCGGTCTATACTAACTACTATCTAGCTACTAACTATAGATACTACGAGTATCTAGCTACTATCTGTAGGTTAATCTGTTATATGAGGAGTGGGCAGGAGTGCCCTTCTTTAACCAATAAAAAATTACAGTAAATTGGTGTTTTAATTTACTGTGTACAATACTAATTCCTGCTTAGAGTGCAGGCAAAAATGAAAAAAAACAAGGTTACATTTTTTATAAATAATCATCAAATTTTTAATTGGGTTGAATTTCATGCACGTAACATACTGTACATACAGCAGCATAACACAGAAATACTGGCTCTGTAGAATTTTTTGCCTTGAGTAATTTGGTGGTTTTCCTCAATTTCTTCTTCTTTTTAATTGCTGTCGAAGTAATACATGCTTTGAACAGCTAAATAATGTTACAAGTTATTGTGCTGAATCAACATCCTAGCAAATGTGCTTTATCATCATGATATGCACATTTGCTGATTATAGCAAATGTGCATATCAAAATAATAAGATCAAGAAGATCAAAATCATAAGATCAAAATAATAATATCAAGATAATATCAAAATCTGCACAAGTATTTTTAAGTTCTCCTTTCCCTTTCCTCACATCTTCAAGTATACATTAAGGATGGTCATTATTTTTGTGCTTTAAAGTCAACATCTGTTTTTATTCTGATTTCATGCAGTGTGTTCTTCATATTGGTGTAACAATAAGGTGACAGTGCATATGTTATTGTGTGAAGTCTTTTTGTTTCTTGTGGAAATTTTGAAATCTCTCAATGAAAACAATGACTTATTTTCATCTTCAATCTTTACACAAAAGTTTTACCATAAACACACAAGATCTTTTCTTTCAGTGCAGTCTGCTGAAGCCCATCCATGAGTTAGGTTTATTTAGTCTTTCAGCTTCAGTCTTAAGAGTTGTTGAATTTTGCTTTACGTGGAGCTTGATTTTGTTCAATTAGTTCTATATGTAAGTATTATATAGCATTTGATACATGTGTTTATTTAAATATAGCATTGCTTAATGTGGATTTTCAGGTTTGTCTGCTGGGGGTGTTTAGGTGGTTTTTTTTCTTACCAGTCTGCAAGTTTTATTTTACAGTAATCAGAATTTTCAGGGCAGGGAAATTGTGGGCATCTGAAGCTTATTCTTCTTTTTGTATTATTTTATATAAGTATGAACCTGATAAGACTGCGCCAAAATTAACAGAAGATCATTGATTGGATATTGGCTTGGACTTTTAGTGGACTTTTAGTTCAGTCCTGGGTCTTGTGTTACTGATTTCAAAGGATTGTTTACAAGTAATTATTCAGATTGGAAGAAAGGAACTAAAAACCAACTCTCTAATTTACTTTGTCATGTTCCTTCAGTGGTGACTGTTCATATGTTAATAAAAGTATCTTATTGCAAACACTGAAAATCTGTAATACAGGAAACCACATGAATGCTATTGGCAACTTTTGTATTCTTCTTTACTAAAGCTGCTATTATTATAAATGAATCTCTAAGTGACTATGGGAATGTATTGCTATGGTAACTATTAGCCACAACAGCAGCTGCTTGCTTTTCATTGCTGTTGCATATATACGTTAAAGATGATAATGTCTCTTTTTCCAATTTTTATGTGCTTGACCTGAAAAAAAGACACCAGCATTGTGTTTATGTGTTTAACCTGAAAAAAAGACACCAGCATTTCAAAAGCTACACATCTAATGTCAAATTAAGCCAATCTATGAGTTAGGTTTATTTAGTCTTCCCGTTTCAGTCTTACAGTTGTTGAAGATTAGCTAAAGCCTTCACTTTAGTGCGATTTTGTGCCATGAGAAATAACTGTGCAAAGGGTAACACAACAAAGTCCCTTTCATACTGTTTTGTCAAATTCAAAAGATGAGAAGATTTTCCACTAATTCACTTTCAGAAAGTCTGTATTATCAATACTTATCAATTTTTATAGTACTTATAGTCAATAGTTATGAAAAAGTTTTTCTCTCTTGCCAGCCTTTCCAGGAGGAATATATAATTGGGGCTTCTGTTTCAATAGGTCTATTTTTATTTTTTTCATGTCCCATATTCTAAGAACTAAAATCCAGTCAGTTTTCCTCTGGTTCTACACTATATGCTATTTTACCTTTTCAGAGATGTCTTTAGATCTAAGCTATGGCATTCTGCTACGCCATTTAGATACTTCCTAAACAGTGTGTCTCTTGGTCCAGCAGGCAGAGGAAGTACGAAGTGTGTTCCTTATGTCAGTAAGAGTAAAATAATCTCATTAATCTTCTTGACAGTCTTGTGAGGGAAGTATTTTATGTTATCCCTGCTTCAAAGATGAGGAAAATATAACACAGAAAGATTACAAGTAAGTAATGTCTAGTATTACTTACAGAAGTAGAATATTACTTGGCATAGAAAAGGGTCAAAAGAATTAAAATCCTTTGTTATGGTTCACCATGCCGGTCCTTTTATCTGCTATATCAAAAAATGTAAACTAGGACTGAAAAAGATTCAGAGAAGAGCTGAGGGGCGATCAAAAATATAACTTTCTTACTAGGAGCGATAAAGTAAATTACGACTGTTCAGTTTGAGAAAAAGATATCACAGAGGAATATGATGAAAGTACAAGATAGTAAGTGTAATGGAAAGGCTGGATACATCTCAGATGTTCATCATCTTATCTACTGCAAGAACCAATTAAAAAACCCACAAATTAAGCTGGTGGGATCCTGTTTCAGAACAATAAAATGAGTAATGCAATGGGTAACAGAGCTGTGGAACTCCTTACCAAAGGTCATTGCAGATGCTCAGAGTTTATATTGCTTCTCAGGAAGACTGGGCAGCTTCATGAAAAAGAAGCACATTGAGGCTAACCGAGTACACAGAAGCTGTATCTGACTTTGGAAGTCCCTGAGCTGAAAAGGATTGCTCAGGTGCAAAAATTTGCAAAAGTATTAGGCGAAAGCCTGTGTCCACCCAATTCCTACTTCTTCCTAGGCATCCACTTCATGGATACAGTTAATGACAGGGTATTGGTCTTCATGGGTATTTGGTTTGGCCCAGTAGGCTTGTCTTTAAATGTCCATACCCTGTAAACAGCATTGTCTTCCAAAATATAAAACAACAATAAGGTATTTAATCTTACTATATTTGTTTTCCAGACATGAAACAAATGCAAATATTTGAAAGTTGTTGGCAGATCAGCTGTTTGACAGTAGGTCCATTATTATTCTGTTTATAAAACATTGCATTTTTAAACACTTGATCTTCAGTGTAAGCTGAAGGGCTTAAACACTTGCTTTGATGTCCATTTATTGACATATTTTTTAAAACCTAATTGAAAGTTTCCTGCCACTGGGATGAAGCTTCTAAAGAATGCAGAAGTTCTCTTAACTGCATTTTGCTAAGTAGGGAACATAATAAAAAATCACCGAGCTCATTAAAATTAAGTCATACTGGAAGAAACAAAGAAACTGTTGTTGACTCTGAAACTACTCACGACAGTGATGAAATTTAGAACTTAGAAATTGCTGCGACAAAGGATACCACTTTTTTAATACTTGAGGTTTTGTTCTGTTCCTTTATTAATATAGATTCAGGTGTGTTCATACCACCCCTGCAGGCCCCGCTGCTACCAAAACCTTGCCACATAAACCCAATACAGAAATCTTGGAGGAAACTAAGTATTTTGAATATGCCATACTTGCCAAACAATCTGGCACATGAACAAATAACTATTCAAAAGGAAAAGAGAAATGAAATAAATTTTACTGTCATGCAAAGTATATGCTAGAACAGTTTATGAGAGATAATGAGAATGGTCATAACAAGAAATATAAAACTAAATTTTAAACTATGATAACAGGAATTAAGTTGTAGCAAGGACAGTAAAATACAAAGAATAAAGACAGAACATACTGTATGGCAATAAATATGTTTAAAAATTAAGGTTAGACATAGCAAAGCTGGAAAACAGATAGGAATTGGTAGACGTGTTCAAGTCTTAGCATCTCAAAATCTTAAGATGTTCCAATGCCATCTAACCATGGAGACACATTCTGCTAGTAAAAATACTTATGTGCTTGAAGTTCTGCTGCGTTCAGAAGGGCTGAGCATCTCTTAGCTTTAGTCCCTTCAGAATTTAAAACAACAGTAAGGAGTCCATAGCCAGTGTCACCTGAATGCCTTAATTCAATAGGATGAAGGACATATCTACCAGATGTATCACATCTATCAAAGGTACTTCCTTGTCAGGTTGTCTTTGGATCATATAGGCCCCAACAAAGGATTTTGGTCAGAAGCTGAAAAGCAGTATGCAGCGTTCCCTGTAGTGGTGCCCTTTGTGAATACAGCCACAACAACCCAAAGACCTTCTTCCTTCAGAGTCTGCTGAATTGAGAAGTCTGGGAAGTTGGCCCAGTGTTTTTTTTGTTTTTTTCTTCATTTCCTAAATGAAGATTTACCTAAAGGAATCTCTTAAATTTCAATAAGTTTATCAAAATAATAAAAAAAGGCAGTCTTGAACAAGGTAAAAAAGGTACCACTTAACCTTTTTGTCTTCAAATGGTTTTAATAGGGCTGACAATATAACTGTGTCTTTCAGTAAAGCTTCTGTAATACACTGCAAACTCTATTGTAAATAATTATAATCAAGGGACTGAATGAATAATTATAATCAAGGGACTGCACCGTTTTAAGAATTTTTGCCAAGGAAACGAAGATCTGAAATTGTCTTCTAATTAGACAAATGTTGCAGTCAAGATTAGTCTTTCTAAGTAAAGGATTAAACATTTAAAGCGTTACCCTGATCCACTAATTGCCTACATGCCCCTCCATAACTAAGGATACTTTTTTTCCCTATGGAGACTCATCCCACCTTGTTTTCTCCTGCTTAGGTCAGAACTAAAGTCATAGATGTCTCAGTTGGTGTCAGAACTACCATAGTGTTCCAGATGCACCAGTATGAATTCCTTACAGGTTCAAGTGTAAATGATAAATGAACCACTCATTTTAAATACAATTATATCTGATAAGTGAGAACACCAAGGAAGTATATATTAAAGCAACAAACAGGTTTTTTTAGAGGCGTGGAAGGCTCACTGACTCAATGAGAACAGGACTACTAAAGAAAGTTGAGAGATTTTCTTCTGCTTTAACACTGTTATATAAAGCTTGGACTTTTATGGAATGGAGAAAATCCCCAAAAGGTGAAATGAGGCTTTTGCATCTTACAACAGCGGATAAAACCCAACTAATTTCATTACTCTTATATGAAAGAGAACACTTGGAGAAACAGAACCTGGAGAATAACAAACCACACCAGGAGAAACAGATTTTTAGAAAAATTGTAAGGGGCATGCTTTCAAAGAAAGGTCTGACCACTTAAGAATTTAGTGCACCTCTTCCCCAAAAAATACAATTCAAAAATTAATGTAAGTTTTTTTCATAACCATTAAAAATGTTATGTAGTCCAGAATCAGCACTATGATCATATAGGAGCTATGAAAAGTTCCAGGTTGTCCAGTGATTAGTTTAGTCTAGGAACAAATCTCCTAAACTATTTGTCTAACACAAAAGAAACGTTTTCTTATCTCCAACAAGGAAATAATTCTCTAGAACAATTTTACATTGGCTTATGCTGGCAGTTTTTTCTTTTCTTTCTTCTCAGTTAAGCAACCACTGAGGATTCCTAAAAACTCAATAAAACAACCAAAATGTCTTGGAATTGTCCAACTCAGAATTACAGAATAAACTGCTGGTTGATTAAGCAGTGGATTTAGCTTAATAAAGGGGTAACTGACTCAAATTTAAAGAGGAAGGGAGGAAAGAATGCTAGGAGACCCGCCTGGATGAACAGGGAGCTCCTGGACACACTGTCACACAAAAAGAAACTTTATAACGAGTAGAAGAAAGGACAGCTAGAATGGGGGGCATATAAGGAAGCTGTCCGAACAGCAAGATACCTGGTGAGAAAAGCTAAAGCTCAGATAGAATTAAATCTAGCCAAGGAGATCAAGGGAAACAGCAAAAATTTCTATAGGTACATTAATGGTAAGAAGACAACTAGGGAGGGTGTGGGCCCCCTCAGAAAGGAAACGGGGGAGCTGGTGACAAGTGATATGGAGAAGGCTGAGGTTCTCAACGACTTCTTTTCCTCAGTCTTCACTGGCAAGGGCACCAGCCACACTCCCGGAGTCACAGAAGACAATGGCAGAGGTTGGACAGAACTGCCCATCGTAAGTGAAGATGAGGTTCGTGACCATCTGATGAACTTGAAAGTGAACAAGTCCATGGGACCTGATGGGATACACCCACAGGTACTGAAGGAACTGGCGGATGAGGTTGCTAAACCGCTCTCTATTATATTCCAAAAGTCATGGCAGTCTGATGAAGTCCCCACTGACTGGAAAAGGGGAACCGTAATCCCCATTTTCAAAAAGGGAAAGAAGGAGGAAGCAGGGAACTATAGGCCAGTCAGTCTCACCTCCGTGCCTGGTAAGATTATGGAGCAGATCCTCCTGGAGGCACTGCTGAGGCAGAAGAATAACAAAGAGGTGATTGGGTACAATCAACACAGCTTCACCAAGGGCAAATCATACCTGAGAAACCTGGTGGCCTTCTATGAGAAGGTCACAACATCAATAGACAAGGGGAGAGCAACTGACATCATTTACCTGGACCTGAGCAAAGCCTTTGACACTGTCCTGCATGACATCCTGGTCTCCAAGCTGATAAAATATGGCTTTGGTGGACTGACAATTCAGTGGGTAAAGAACTGGCTTGATGGCCACACCCAAAGAGTGGCTGTCAGTGGGTCTACGTCTAAGTGAAGGCCAGTGACAAGTGGAGTCCCTCAAGGATCAGTACTGGGACTGGTCTTGTTTAACATCTTTGTCAGCGACATGAACAGTGGCCTAGAGTGCACCCTCAGCAAGTTTGCCAACGACACCAAGCTGTGTGGGGCGGCTGACACGCTGGAGGGAAGGGATGCCATCCAGAGGGACCTTGACAGGCTGGAGAGGTGGGACCATGCCAACCTCATGAAGTTCAACAAGACCAAGTGCAAGGCCCTCCATCTGGGTCAGGGCAATCCCAAGCACCGATATAGGCTGGGCAGTGACTGGCTTGAGAGCAGCCCTAAAGAAAAGGACTTGGGGGTGCTGGTGGACAAGAGGCTCAACATGAGCCGTCAGTGTGCACTAGCAGCCCAGAAAGCCAAGTGTATCCTGGGCTGCATCAGGAGAAGCGTGGCCAGCAGGCAATTCTCCCCCTCTACTCCACTCTCGTGAGACCCCACCTGAAGTACTGCGTCCAATTCTGGAGCTCCTACTACAAGAGAGATATGGACGTGCTGGAATGTGTCCAGAGAAGGGCCACGAGGATGATCAGAGGTCTGGAGCACCTCTCCTATGAGGACAGACTGAGAGAGTTGGGGTTGTTCAGCCTGGAGAAAAGAAGGCTCCAAGGAGACCTTATGGTGGCCTACCAGTATCTTAAGGGGGCCTACAAGAAAGCTGGTGAGGGACTTTTTAGGATGTCGGGTAATGGTAGGACTACAGGGAATGGATTAAAACTAGAGATGGGACGATTCAGATTGGATGTTAGGAAGAAGTTCTTCACCATGAGGGTGGTGAGACACTGGAACGGGTTGCCCAGAGAGGTGGTGGAAGCCCCATCCCTGGAAGTTTTTAAGGCCAGGCTGGATGAGGCTCTGAGCAACCTGATCTAGCGGGAGAAGTCCCTGCCCATGGCAGGGGGTTTGGAAGTAGATGATCTTTAAGGTCCCTTCCAACCCGAGCCATTCTATGATTCTGTGTAAAACACCAGACTGGATGATTTAATAACCCTTTCTGGTCTGGGAAACCATGAAGCTCATGAAAATGCATCCCATTTTTGTAACGTTACAATATTTGATACACCACAAAGTAGAAAAATGGATTTGATACATACTGTCACCTGCTTAGCATTTCTACTGAAGCTGTGTTGAGAAAAAAATAATAAATTACTGTCTAGTCAGGATAACTTAAAAGCCAGTTCTAGCTAGTTTTTGCTTCAGCCAACAGTTTTGCATATGGAAAAGCATACACTTCTTACCCTGCTTTGCAGATGAATACTGTAACAAGGCCTACGTATTTGAGGACTTCACAATAAAGATGACTAGAATAAGGAATATCATGGTTATTTATGCCTCAAATTTACAGGAAAATTAGTTATGTCCACACAACTGAGGTTTATATAGATCAGAGCTACAGCAAATTCAGCTTAAATAATCCAGAAGTATATGTTTCTTTTACTATAAAAAACACAACTAAGTAAAAAAGTATTGTTTAGTGCTTAGCAAGGTGGCTACAGACCTAAGTGAGATAAAAATTAATGAATAGTGAGCAGAGAATTAAAACAGAAAAAAAAATCACTAGTAAAAAAAATGAGAGAAAAAATAATAAAAAATAATCAGAAAATTCATTAAGAAAGAGAGAAATGGGTTTAACTACTTGATAAAGAAAAGTCTACTGATTCATCTGTTAACTGACAACTAATTAAATTCTTCTAATCACAGAAAGTTAACAGGCAAAGAATACCAAAAAGGGGGAAAGTACTGAATTTCTATCTTTAAAAACCACAACCATTGTTAGAGCCATAATGGTCACGAAAAAACTTGGGAGATCTTGAAAGGATGTGTAGAATCCCAATGCAAGACAAAATTTTGCCAAGCTTGAAATTCAGTACTATTTGAAATGACCTTTTCCTTCTGTAAGTGTTGTTATGGTGGCCCACAGTACATTCATGACTTTTGACGTGCCTTTGTCTACAGAGACGATACTCAGTTTTGGTTTGTATAACTAGAAATACTTTTAAAATGAACCTCAAAAATGCTACATGGGCATAGTTTAGTTTTTAGGATAACATGGATACGGTAGCATATTCAAAATAAGCAAGAGTGTTAAGATGTACTCTTACAGAAATAGAAACAGTAGTCTAAAGGTGGAAAAACTGGCATTTGTATCCAATTATAGAACTAGCATAGTGGGAAGAACAAGAGAAATGAGTAAGCTTAGATTCACTATTGCAACACACATCTAAACATTACAAAAATAACCACCGATAGAACGAAAAAGAAAAAACTGATTTCATTTTAATTCACTTAGAGTAAATGGAAACTAAAGGACTAGGGATATCACAGACAGAGAAGTTAATGTCTTTTTAAATATAAGTTTGGGAACATAAATTATACAAGAGTAAAAAAAAGGCAAAGCAAAATGATAGACAGAATTTTGGCATCATGGCTATTAATCACCTTAGTACTATGACAGTGAGCAAAATACGATCACCTGTGCTCAAATAAGGGTTTGGCATGCAAGTGCACCATGTGCAGAACTCCCATTAAAACCATTTTACTTACTACACTTTAAATATTACAACTAGAAAGTATAAACTTAGCCCAAAGCTAGTTGAAATGAATATCCTGCAGTCTGACTTTGCCTGCAGGGTAACAGTGTGCACAGGTGGAGGTTGGTTTGTTTTTTTCTACTTAATTCTCTGCACCATCTAGACTTTCATTAACTAGAAAAGGTATAGAGACTTAAGAGAAACAAATATATTTTAAAAAGCTGTATTCACTTATTGTTTAACTGCTTACTAAAACAAAAACGAATGGAAAATTTCTTGACAAGGTGAAACATTTGGACAACAATGAAGACAGCATTGCGAGTAATATATATTTTGAAGTTTCTGACTATCCTAATAAATACTTTTTCTTGTTTGTACTGTAAAGCAATCAAAAAGATGTAAGTTTAAGGCTGAATTTTTTCTATTTACCTGCCTTCTGTTCAGGAGACAGCTATACCTCTGGTTTGATTTCATAAGTTGCATTAGCACTGGACATTTGCCAGGCTCAAAGGCAGCTTAGAAATGTTTGCCGTGTTATGCTAGTCATAAACAGTGAGATAAAAAGTGTCCTATATTTCCCAGAAAGCAACAGTCTGCCTTATTTTTTTAAAATTAAAGCACTGGAAGAAATAAGGGGATACAATTAAGATTGCACTATTTATTTGATTTTCATTTATTTCAAATTTTATTTTAACTGGTTTTGGTTGAAAAATGAGTAATTTGTAGAAACAAACATTAGTGGCTGGTTTGACAGATGACCTCACATTTTTTTAACTGAGTTCCATAAAAGACCATTATATATTGCTGGTTACATAGTTAGAAAGCATTGGTTCATTGATTCGGAGGTATTTCATTTTAAATATCTCGGGTTTAACAAACTTTTGCTGAATCCAAAGTAGGGCACTCTCAGAACTCTACCAGGGTGCAGCTGTGATAGTAATGGACAGTCTGAGCATCTTTCCCTGTTACGAGATAAAGAGCATGCACCCAAGCAAGCTGTGCTGGTGGGAAGAAAGCGAGCTGCTTTTTTTCCTCCCTACATATCCGGTCATGAGGGTTCTCAAACAGTTCCCCTGTGAGTGCACTACCCAATGTTCTGTAATTAACTGAAAGTTAATGAAGGAACCTGAAGGTAACTGAAAGGTTGCTGCTTACTGGCCACACTGTGTTAGAAGGCAACGTGCTTTGGGTCTTCGGCCTGAAGTGGTTTATCCATGGAATTTTGCATATCAATTACAGAGCAGCCTGATTTTGTGTCTGAAGTTTGACTCCAAGATCACAGTCTGAAAATACATGGTTTCTAGCATGTAACCATGAAAATGAGTAGAGCTGTATTTTGTAATTTGCGATCCAAAGAAACTTACTTCTAGGTATCTGAGGTCATAGGATTGAGAAGCAGTATTAGAGAGTGTTATTTTATTAAAATGGCATGTCTTTCAAGTTCACAAATCGTTCACATTTCAGAGCAAGTTTTGCAGCAGTCCATATCAATCACTGATACATCTTGTATGAGAGAAGAAAAAAGGAAGTGGCCTTCCCAAGTCAAACATCAATAGTTTTATCCTCTGATTCTGAATCAATTCCTACAGAGACAAGGTCAGTTGAATTACATACTTTCTGTATTTTATTCCAGCTGACAATCTGCTGGTTATAATGCAAGAACACAAGGGCTCAAATAGATTTTTCTGACATGGTGTGCCATCTGGCACAAAGCAGTCTTACAAATGCTGCTTCCCTGCTCTGCTTTTGCAGATCTAGTGAAGGCGTAATTGTAAGCCCTGTCAGTTTTCAGTAGCAAAGTTAGCTTAATGCAATCTATCTGTAGGTATCAAAATCACTGTTGCCAGATGCAATGTTTCATGGTCTCAACTTAAGGATGTAATTATATTTCCATGCAGAAAAATTCTCCGACATTTGGAATGCGTTTGAAAGTGTAGCAGGATTAAAACAAGAACTAGGGAATTATATCTGTGACTGGTTGGTATATTGGTGCTTAATGGAGTAACACATTAGGTATCAAATGAGTTATTTCACTGTTATGGGGCCAAATTGTGATCTCATTTCCTCAGATGCAAGAGAGATGAGAGCCTGCTTTTAATAAGTGAAGCAGTAACAGAATGAACCATCATGCAGTAGGGCTGCTTAAGTGTTCCCAAGCAGCACTATCAGTACATCTCACTACAGAGGCAAGGATGCGTGTCTTTGCAACTTTGATTTCATACCATTCTGAGTGATACTAGAATGTGTGGTAATGTTGTGGTGCTGCACAGATGGTGACTGGCATAAAATTACTCTTTCATTTGTGACCCAACTCAGAATTCAACCTTAGGTCTCCAGCAGGAAAAGGACAGTAAACTAACTCACCGTGACAGTTGTTTTTTTCTTTCAATGGAATTTTTTAAAGATCTGGCTAAATGCTGTTATTACTGATGAAAATCTTGTTTCCCAGACATTAATGATACAAGGAAAAAAAGACTAAGAGCACCATGTATTCAGATATGTTGAATAGTCAGGTGTACAGTTCTAAAAAAATTCCTCCTAACACAAAGGTTCTATCATATTTTTTTACACACTTATGTACATATGGCACTAAATGGCTTCGATTTCATCTTCCTCAGTATACTATTCAGTGTTCAAGTTAACAGAAGGCTCTCCTTCAACCTATTTATGATACAATATTGTTCAGTGGAGTCAATATACATTTCACACTGTAGGGTACACAAAAAAAAATTGTGTGCTCTTGCATTTAACAACCATAATTTTGTACTCCTACAGTTCAACCGTATGAGTACAAAACACTTCTGAAAAATTAGAGGAAGCTATTTAATGTGTTTCTGATTTACCTACTCTGTCTTAAACTGAAGCAGTCGTTGTTGCAGATTTACAGGACAAATGAAAACATCGCCCAAAGCATTGATTTTAGCATGGGATTTTCTAATTTCTCAGAAGATTCCAAACATATGTCATAGTTTTGCAGAAGTGACAAATACCATATCTAAACAGATATTTTTTGGTATGCCACTGTAGTACTTTACTGTTTAGGCTACATGACTGGCAAGATCCCAGCTTTCTGTGATTCTGCAATTTTAGAAATGCCATTCTCCCATGCAAGCCTCTGCACACTGTGGAATTAATTTAAAAATGCAGGCCCATGAGTTCCACTCTAAACTTTAGTGCACAGGGAACAAAAACATTTGTTTTCTGCAAATGGGATTGAAATGGAGGGCAGAGTTGAAAGTAAAGATCCATTTTCTGTATAGCTATTGGTAGCTTTTCTTCAATTGCACATCCTATTTACAACTAACACCATTTTTTAGTATTATTTAAGAAATAAGTCTCTTTTCCCCCATTAAATAGCACTGTATTGACTTCTATTTGTTTTGCAACAGAAGCTCAAATAATGGTATTGCTAGTAACTTTTGCTTACCAGTACGAATGCTGGAAACAAAAACCCATTATTTACTGTATTTTTGAAAATGTTACCTCACTTACATGAAGGTGTTTGGACAATTTAAAGTAATTTCAGTGCTTCCTTAGGACAAAGTATATACTCTATTTAATCATTTTAGCTAGTGTTTTCAGAAAGAGGCAGGCCTAAAGTGTATAAATTCATATGTAAAAATCTGAAGTGAGATTCATTTTTATAATGAGTCCAGGTAGGATGGCAGTACACAAGCAACAAGTAGTGAATTGCTTGTTTTTATGTCAATATCCCCTTTATGAACTGCAAAACAAATGTGTCTGCATTGGATTTAGATTGCACAGAGAGAAAAAGCCAAGCTGAAGCAGAATAACAGTAATTTATGGCTGAGCAGATGACTAACCAGGCTAACCCTAGATTTGATTCCAGAGCAAAAGTTCTGTCAATAAAATATATTGTTTATCTGGCTAGCTAATTTTATGGTCCCTCCCATCCATTTCAAATGAGTGATAAATTTGAAAAGGATTGTCTAAACGGTGTTCTTTCAATATCAAAAATCATACTATTTTCCTCCACAAAATTATCATTTTATATAGAAATTCTAAAAATGTTAAGGAAGGATGAGAAATTTTCTAATTCCCATTTGGTATGCAAATGTTCCTCTATTTGCCTACTATGACTGCAATTCAGTTTAAGATGTGTTCTTATCATACCTTTTAAAATGCCATAAATCTTTTCAAATAGCACATGAAAACTTATGTGACCCACTTTTTTTAAAAAAAGCAGTGCAATAAAAGGTATTTCTCAGTGCACAATATTCCATTTTGTGGATATGCTGAATAACGTATATTAGTCAATAACTTTAAATAATATATTAAAACATTTTTACTAACTTTTTTCCCAAAGAAGTCTAGCTCTAATGTGAGATATGTATTATTAAATTCCATGGAATTGATTTCTATGGGAGATTTAGGAGGAGACTTTGAAATCTGAATTTGCATTGCAAAAATGCAACTCATTGTGTTATCAGAATACTAACATACTATCTCTCTTCTTCTACCATCTTAAGACATGAAAAATATGTATCATTAAAAAACATTACAATATCCAGATTCCAAATATTTAATGTTATTTTTGAAATGCATAATTCCTAGATAAAGGAACAACTCCCAAAGCCAGACAATGGTATTTTCAGTTTTACTTCTTTTAAAACCACTAAAAATTAATTAGTATGCAAGATGCAAATGTAACCCAAGAAATTACTTTCTTTCAGAGCCTATAACTGACCCTTTGCTCCCCTGTAAAGTGTCTTTCAACGAAAGGCCGTACTCAAAACCAGACTTAACAAATATTCAAACAAACTAGCCTGTGCTTCTCCGGCAGAGTCTTCTAGAGTCAGAAAGAGAACCTTTAAGCCTACCCATTAACTCAACCTGACAAACATGATTCATGATGTAATATATCCCGTTTAACACCCCCAAAAGACCCTTTTTTTTTCCATGTGTAATATTATGGAATATATGAAGAACTACATTCAAATTCTCTATTCATTTAAGAGGTGGGAAGAAGATGGAAGCAATAACAAGAAGAGTGCTGAATATTTCAGACTGTTGTGTCTCCAAATCCAGTAAAATCCAGCTTGTCAGGAAGCTCCAGTTTTTCCTCTTTTCCAAGACCAGTTCAATTCACTCCACTTCGGAGTGACAGATATGTAGATGCACAGAAGTTGTGGGGTTTGCTGATACTAAAACAAACAAAGAAAGGACTGCTGTGAGACATTGATCTAATAATCCCTCGTTTAGGGCTCTTCTCATTTTAGAGAATCTTAGTTCTGGTAGGTGAGGACCCATCCTGCCAGCTTTCGTACACCTGGAGGGCTGTTCTCAACAGGTAGAGTGTTGCCAGATTTAGACTGTCAGACACGGTGGAGAGAACGTCCTTGGAAGAATGCAAGCTGTGCTCCAGAGGAGAAAAGTCAAGCAACAAGAAGTAAATCTAAGTTCAACACCATTTTTCTTTCTTTTTGCTAAAGCTGCCTTACAAGGAACAACTTCTGCTCCTGGCCTGCATCCAATGGAGATGGAAGAAGACTGGTAAGAGAGGGGACAACAAGGTGGATAAAGAACACTATTAAGTACAAGTCTGAGAACAAAGCAGCAATACCACAAGTGCTGGCTCAGCTTGAATAACTTTCTACCACTTTCTATCTGGGATACTTAGCCAATTTCCCCTAAAATTATTTCCTTTTACTTTTAAGGATGTTGAGAAGATACTCTGTTTTTCCTAAGAAGCACCTAAGCTGTGAGAGACATGAACATCGATGAAAGTCTCAGTGTCCTGGATGCGCACTGGTTAATCAGTTAAGCACTTACGGAGCACTTGCCAGAACAACACGTGTGATTCGAAGACACACAAACCTAGCTTTGTTCCAAGCCTTTAGTAAGCTAGGATGGAGAGCCCCTGTAGTTCCTCTCCCTACCAGTGCCAGAGAAGTGCTGTAAATTTTAACATGGGGCATGGATGGAAAGAACATCCTCAAGCAGGGAATCAGTATTAGTTCTCCCTCCGATAGCAGCAGACACAAATTTAAGGTTTTTTGTTGCTCATTTCAGATCGAGTATTCTTACTAGAAGGATATGGAAAATAATCCCTTTCAAATACTAGAATATGGTTTGTCCATAAATTATATAAGAATGCACTAGGCATCCAAGCAGAGTATGTCAATAATCCAAAATACATTGTGCATGCATGTTAGAAGACAGGACAGAATTCCTCACATGCCTTAGAAATAGAGCAGATTTGTCAGTACATAATTCATAAACATTTTTCCTGCAAAGCAGAGTCAGGGAAAATCTCACTAAAATTAGCGGTCCCCAAGAATTTTCAGTATTGCAGTCTCCTGTGTCCCCCATAACAGATTGGTGCAAAATGTTACTGCAATGCCTAAGAAAGTGAAACTTCAGCAACAAAAACAATAATTCTATTGTTATTCCATGACCTGACTGACAGAGGAATAAAAATGCAGGAGTCACCATATGATGCTTTGAGTATGATATAATTTATATATAACTTTTGAATTTCAGCTCTACATTATAAACGTCTTTTGTGTATCTGACTTCTTCAAACTGCTAACTTAATTTGAATGCAGTACTTGTTTCCTTCCTCTCTTCTCTACCTGCAAGTTAAAGACCCAGTAAACAAAACAGCAAGGCATTGAGCAGGAGCCTGATCTAAGCTGGCTCAGACTTTGGATCAGATGACTCCCTGAAGTCCCTTCAAACCTGAATTATTCTTTTATTCTGATTTTATGATGCTACATCAATCAGAAATTCCAAAAGATAATTGCACAGGATTCATAATAGACAGTTGTTAACAATTCATGAGCCTCTATTCACAGAAAACCTAGCATGCCTAAATAGCAAGAAGAACCAGTTTGCCCAACAGGCTAGTATCAAAACAAAGAAATGCCTAAAACGGACTTTGATCATCGGATGAGGCCGATCACCAGAGGAGAGCAGAATTCATAAGAGAGGATTTTTTTTTTTTATGATTTATTTTGGGAGTCTTCCACAGCTTATCTTTGGAGAACAGGAGAAAAAAGAGAAACAGAAATGACTGCTGCAGCAAGAAGAAATGCCAAATTTTGAGGAATTTCTATGAAGGGAAAGGAAAGAGAAGTGAGCCTGGATTCCCCCAGAGTCTTGGTCTGGGCCCAAAAAAATACTACAGAGTGGTAAGCACACCAAAAGCATGGGAGTACATACAGAGTTCTAGTGTTCTGCATGTATCTCACAGTACCTGGGGAGTGATTCTAGTAGAAAACTATATAAAATATGTGCTGATATACAGTGTGATTTACTAAAGACTTCAGTGTTTCTGTTGCAATGGCAATGTTTCTCCATTCTATACTTTTCCCTTAGCAAATGAAAAACTCCACTGTGATCATTTTGGCCTAGGTCTTTAGAAAGGGACCAATGGTAGTTATTTTAGGCACTTTCATGATTTTCTTTCATCTATTCCTGACTGCTTAAAATGAGCAGATTTCATGAAAATTGTGCATGGTAGAACTCTGTAAGAGGACTTCTGAGTGTGTTTTAATTCTGCAGCAGCTGTTGAAATGAGCATGTCAGAGTTTTTATTCTGAGCACGCTGAAAATTAGACCCTTTATAATCTGGCCAGTAACTTAAACCTTATCAAGGGGATCAACGGGAAGCACTTCTGTTCTGCTGACACAAACTCACGGCACATTTCCATATAGCTTCACAAAAACAGTGGATAAGCAGGAGAACAGTAATGAGTTCCTAAAAAGGCCACCAGAAGAAGGAACAAGTAACTACAATGGTCATAATATATGATAATTTGGGTATAACCTAACAAAAGAAACACAAGTGGAAGGACACACCAAATATAGTACTTTCCGATCTCAACTTGTACTTGAATTTGATTCCCACAACTTTAAAACTATCTCCAGGAAACCTTAAATAGAACAGAAATAGCTCCAAGGCAAAGCTGGCTTTAAGACATTCTTCAGAGGTCATTCCCATAACGTCAGAGAAATTCAGAGAGACTGCCAAGAAATAATGGCCTTTGGAAGAACAGCATTATATCTACCTTTTCAGTAGGGATACCCCTTCTGTGATGTGAAGATATTTCCTTGAAGATGTTTACTTTTGTTACTGTTGTCACAAAGCAACAATAAACATTTATCCTTGAAGAAAAACAAATGATTGAAGTATTTTAAAGATGACAGTGATATTTTTGATCTGAGAATTGACTATAGAATATTCCCAAAGAGATTATCATTTAAGTCAGTCTTTACTCAAATAGTCACAGACACCCAAGTTTTGTTACCGGGTTCAGATGTTACTAACTGAATGAAACCATACTCTGCTTGCTGCTGTGCTGAAAGTAGATTCCTTTTGTTATTTATGCACATCGGACACCAGGACCAAACTGTGGTCTCACTGAAGTTAATGGCAAAACTCCCGCTGACTTCAATTAGAACAGAATTTGGCTCACAGTCTCATTACTGAGCATAACAATTAAAAGAAGATTTTACAAGCTGTATTGCTGTGTAAAAGGGCACGTACCGTGTAGCAGATTTCATTGAACCCATAGCCAACAGTCATTGCTATAGCAACTGAGGTTCTAACAAAGGTAGTCAGTGTCTCTGTAATCATCAGGTGTCTCTATAGCAACTAGAGTTTCCAAAGAACAAAAGAAAAATATTTGAAAACTGTCAGTTGGAAGAAAATAGGTCTATGAATAAGAAGGTTGGAACCAAAAGCAACATAAGGATAAAACATGGCTCGAAGTGAAGAGAAATTATTGTCCAGAACCTACGCGGACAATGACAAAGGAAGAGAGGGCACAGGCCAAGGGCTAGATTGGAGATGAGAGAGGGAGCAGCTCAGGCTTTCCATTGGGTAAGGGAAGCAATACAGTCCTTCAGACACATACTCCCAGATCTAAATTAGTTATTTTGTGTCATTATTCTCTTAAAGTAAGACTGGTTACTACAGGAGAGAAGCAGGGCTAAACCTTGTCTGCAAGAGGAGTTTAAGTCCACTGGGATTTTCAAAAGCACCTGCCTGAAATTCTTGTGCCTACATTTCTTTGCAAACATAGCCCTATTTCTCTTCAACATGGAAGAACGCAACTTGTGTTCTTGAAATGCTTCTGCTGGTAGCACAGTGTAATTACATAGAAATGACGGCTATCTGTTCTTAATATTTCTTATTTACAAGTTTTTAAGGAGTGTTCAAGTGAAAAAAGGAACAGCTGTTGTTTGGATACTGATAGAGATAAAACCAGCATTGCTCATCATAGGTCTATTTTAGTAAAATATGTTTTTAGGCTCTCAGGTAGGAAGATAGCAGCATTATCTTCACAAAAGAAAGGCCACCATATGTAAACATAAACCCCCACTAAAAATACTTTAATGATATTGTCAGAATACCAATTTTGGCCTCATCCAATTCCTACTGACTTCAGGGAGATGTGAATTTGGACAAGATGTTTAATTTAATTAGGTGTTATCCAAAATGTTCATGTTCACAGTCTAAAAATAATTAATTTGGACCAGTATGTTTCCTCTGAAAATGAAGTCACAAAACTAATTATATATTCCAAACGGGGTCTTGTCCAGTATAGTGATGCACTACAATACGTTTCTCACATAAACTAAAAGCCCTGTCTTTAACCTGAAAAACCGATAGAAGATACTGCTGAAAGTCAGATTTTCATTTCATGTGTAAAGACAGCCCTCTAGTGGAATATACTTTCAGATTCGATTTACGAGAAAGAACAGTCATTGTCATGTAACAGCCAGTTAAACTGGGTATTTTTCCCACTTTCCTTCATAGTACACAGTACAATGTAATGTAATTTGTATCTGAAACAGAAGTCAGCAAGTGGCATACATTTGAACAACAATCCGAGAAAAGCAAAAAGCACTGTAGCAATATACTTTGTCAGGCAGCATTTTTTGTTTTTTTTTAAGATTTAAATGTCAACAGAGTCAGGATGTTTGCTGCTACATGACAGTCTGTAGTTGCTGTATATCCAACAGAATCAAATCAGTGATGTGATATCACTGTTCATATGGAAGGGTGGGGTATTATTAATGCCAACAGCCCAGGAGAGCTGATTGATCTTCAAAGATAGCTTCCTCAAAGTGCAAGAACCTCCCAACATGCAGAAAGTCAAACAAGCAATGTGGATGAAGAAGGAACACCTGGCTGAGCTCAAATGGGAAAAGGAAGGACAAAGAAGGTGGAAGCGGGAACAGGCAACGCAGGAGGAATATAGGGACATTGCCTGAGCATACAGAAAAGTGCTGAAACAGTTGGAGTTGAAACTTGCTAGGGATATAAGAAAAAGGGCTTCTATGACTACATTGGCAGCAAAAGTGGCTATTGAAAATATAGACCCATGGCTCAGTGGGGCAGAGAAACTAGTGAGAAAGGACATGAAAAAGACAAAGGTATTCAATGACCTTTTTCCCTCAGTTTTTAGTGGTAAGGTTTGCCTTCACACCTCGCAGCCTGCAGCAGAGTCTACGGGAATGATGCATTACCTGCTGTATAAGAAACTAAACTTAAACCAGTGGATATGCACAAGTCCATGGTTCCACAAGTTGAACATGAGCCAGTGTGCTACAGTCCTTCCAAAAATAGACTGCCTGAGATAAGAAGCAAATCAACCTTTATGTGTGCTGAGATTTCAGTGGATGAACATTACATTTCACAGTGAACCTGTCCTCTTTTTAGCTCCCCATAGTAGTCTTCCAATAGGAAACTATAATTTAAAAATTATCTTTACAATTGGCACCTTTAAGTTAACTCTTTCTCTCTAAACTGTTCTTCAGTTTATTAAAATATGAAAAAACAAACCCCAAAACCTCAGGGCAGCAGTTCAAGCTGAAAATTAAGATTGAAGTACATTTACTTCCACAGAAGTAAACTTGTAAATATGTCCTTCATGATCCTGACATTTAACAATGTGGATTGATTTAAACTGTATAAATATGAAATTCTGATAAACTGGTATTACCTAAGAATTCATCTTAGTTCTGAACCCATTGGCTCAAACAGTGTAAAACAGAGCAGATCAACTGCGCTTTGATAACTCATAGAAGCAAACTGTTCTGTCTTTCAGGGCTTTAATTTCTCCAGGACTGCTGGCATTTCTGTCTTCTCAGAAAGAAAAATGTATATGACCATTTCAGCTCTCTCAAGTGAAATTGGTCTGTAAATGTTGGTTCCAGCATGATGATTACAGTGTGTTGAGCTGGATATTACATCTCAGGGTGCGCTGAATTCATTGGTGCTTAAAAGGGAGAAGAGATTTTCCTGTGTTGATACAATGCCTGGAGACAGTGACATATGAGCAGAAATATCACAACTCTCTTGGGATAGTAAAAGTCCAGTTCCACTCCAGTCAATGTATATTTATCATAATTAGTATTGTATTTTGATTAGGCATTAAAACAGGCTCTGAAACAAGGCGTTATAAAAATAGAAAATAGACTTTGCCTTCTGGATAGAAAGGTGTACTCCACTAAGCAGAAATTATTTTTAAAGCTATTTTTTGGCTAAGAGTAATAGCTGTAACATACTAGATACATAGATTACATGGACTGTTATTTCTGTCACTGTGAGCCATGTAGATAGAATACCAGCAATACCGAATAAGCAATAGTAAAACCAGAGTCTGACCTCAGAAAAAAAAAGATAGGACAGGATCAATAGCAACCAGCAAATAAACCATTTTCATAGGAAGGCTCTTCTAAGCAGTAGAAGAACAGATTTCAAAATACATTGAGGCCTGGCAGTTATAAAGTGACACTTAGCCCACCACCGTGGCCTTAGTGGCCTTAGCCCACAGTATTTCACAGGCAGCCGTGTATCAGAACAGAAGCTAGCAAGGCAGATCTTCCTGGCTGGAATAGATTAGAGAAGGATAACCAGTTGTGATCCCACTAATCCTGTTCCAGTCTGTCTGGGGATTTTAGGCAAGCAAGCTGTGACAGAACATTTATCTGTGCACTGGCAATGTGGTTGATTTCTCAGTTTCAGAGTTGGTTTTGCTTGGGTTTTTTTATTTACATATATAGGTGCACTTGCTTTCAATGTTTGTTTTTATTTTTGGCTGTACTTTTCCTATGCTTGCATAATTGCCAGTGTTGCTAAAGCATTGTCTCTTTGCTTGGAATTCCCACTATGATTACTGTAATTAATTACAATTTTAAAATTGTGCTCCTTTTCTGACTTTATATTTTCTAAGACGAGAATCGCTCCGCTTATTTACAAGACTCCTCTTGCCTGATAGTTTCTGTAAGAGCAGGCTTCTACATCTGCCAAGCTAAGGGAGGAAAGGATTATTGTTCTGTGAAATTCATAAAGTAGAGTTGATAAGGTGAACACAGAAAGTAAGCAAGACTACTGCCTCTTGGTTTGTAAAAATTACGTGCCAAGGGAGATGAAGCAAATATTGTTTGTAGTAAGAGCACAGTATTATGAGAATTGCTTGACCTTCCAACACAAACTTTAACTTATTTTGGCCTTTAACTTATTCTTTGGCCTGTTAAATAATATTCGAAATACCTTCCCTGTGAAAACTTTCGTCATTCACCTGGTAGCCAGTTCTGAAAACCAAAATGTAATTTTTTTTCTATCCAGATTCCCTCCTTCTTGATTTATCATCTGTTATCAATATGGCAAATATGATGCAGCTGCTGCAAAACATTGTTGTTCTATCTGACCTGCAAACCAACGAAAACTTGGAGGGAAGTTATTCCAGTTAAGAGAGGACATTGATGAGGGGGCTGGATACCACTGAAAATGTGGTTATGTATAAGAAGATGGAAAGGCCTGAGCACAGAAAGAATCAAAGATTGTCCAGTCATATTGCCAACAATTTTTCAAATGAGATCTTACTTCACTGTTAAGGTTTTCTGAGGCCATACTGTGTTTCTCTGTATTTTTCACAGAAAGCTCTACTTTTTTTCAGTAGAGGTGCTTCCCATCTATCCAGAGTCATCCTTTTTTCCAGGACTTCACTTAGCAAAACATTCCTGAAGAAACACTGGAGAGGTGATTTGGTTTGATTTACCTCAAGAGGTATCTGGTTGAAGTATATGTCTCTCAGTAATGTATGTATAAAATACCCACTTGCAAACATGTTGCATCAGAGAGTTAGTTTGCCTTAATCATCATATCTTCATATTTTTTTTGCGTAGTTCAGATAGTATATACCAATAATAAAGTAGCGAACTCTCACGAGGATTGCTGCAGCTGAACATCTGGCTCGCTTAGAATATATTAGTAAATTAAAACTCAGATATGAGAATTTTGCTTCTGTACGTGCTCAGCCATTAGAGTATTTTTCAAATGCCTTATCTGATACAGAAGGAATATGAAGTAAGCACCAGTGTATATTTGCAAAGGAAACTTAAAATAACTAAGTGAATGCCAAAAGCTGATATTAAGATTACTTTTTATTCAGATAGCACTTTTCACTCAATGATCTAAAACCATTTACAAATATTAATGAATTCCTAAAAAGCCTTGCGAATGATGTAAACATTGCTATTCCCAATCCTAAAATGAGACAGCTTTGTACTCTCTGTAAGGAATCGAGCTAAGTCAATGGGATTCTACAGATGTAGGTAAATTGCAACAGTTAGCTAAAAACAAGTATCCTTTGTTTTGTAGAAAAAAAAAAGCTACTTCTTTTTTGTAGCACTTCTTCATAGTGAACGAATGATGACATTAAATTAGAAAGAAAGAAAGAAAAATGGTCACTTTTGGCAAACGTGTTGTGAAATAGCAAACAACCATGTTGTGAGACACGTCACATTTTTAAATTACATACAGTGAGATTTTTCTCTGTATTTAAAAAGAATAAAGAAAAGTGTTCTCTTTGAGCCCAGGCCCTTAGCACAGATCACCTGATGAAAAATACTTGCCTGTTTCAGTCTGTATTACTCAGTCACAACAAGTCTGCAACATCAGCTTTCTACTCACCAGCACTGCACAAGTATTTCTTCCAAGATCTACCAGCGGATAAGCTTATACTGCTTCAACATGGCCAATTTAAATACTTGATTCTTTAGTAGCTTCATGAATGTTATCAGTGGCAATAAGTCCACTTATGAGCCTGTTTTATCTCCTTTCCCAAAAACGTAAGATTAACCCAGTATGTGGAAAAGATATCGACTGATGCAAACCTGCATTAATTTCTTTAGAACCGCACAGGACAAATACATACTAAGAATGCTAAACTATTAGCTAATTTCTATAGAGGTGTGGGTTTTTTTCTACTAAAATAATTCACTGGTATGAAACCCAGAATGTGGAAGCAGCTAAAGCGATAAAATACATAATTTATCCCTCATCCATTACAGCAATAAGCTCTTGAAGTATAGGCATTTTTTACTATGCCAAAATTAAGGAAACATACCCCTTTAACTATCAGTAAAGAGAAAGCATGGTATGTGTCTAGATTAATTTCAGTCCAAAACCTACTCAGTAAGTGAAGCTTGAATCAGTGACTTAACTGGGAGCGTGCCCCTTCAGAAATTTAAGCATATGCTCAAAAGTTTGTAGGGCTAGGACATTTGGTCTTACTTTTCAGACACGGTCTTTTTTGAAGCCCTTATGTTATTAACATTCAAATTGCAGAAACTTATAACCTACGAAAAAAGTAAATCTTGGAACAAGCCTGTGATTTTTAGTTCAGCAGAAACGAACAAATAAAACCAAACACAAAACAAAACAAACACAAAACCCCCAACATTTCCCCAACAAGGGCAAGTCTTTGTGATGTCTGAAGCAGGATTACTAGTGTCTAAATTCTCATTCCTGAGGACAGTGTTTTCTGAGTAAAGCTTTTCCTGACACAGATGTCTTTTCTTACATAAAAGAGCTCTGACAATGCCTTCAGCTCTTCTCTAAAAAAACCCATGCTCTCTGATGACCTTACAGTTCTTTCTAAAACAGTTTCACACACAGAAACATGACTGATCAACCACTAGACAATTTAATTATTTTTACAGTGTGTCCATTTTGTAGAAATTTCTTCCTGAACAAAGTCCGATCTTTGGTTATCTAATGACCATGTAAGTTAGATTTTTGTTTTTTCCCCTTGAATTATACTTTTCCATATAAACAAGCACATAAAAAAAAAGCCACCAGAAACCAAAACACCACACTTAAAAGCTCTGTCAAATTCTTTACTGGGGAGTCAAAAGCCAGGGAAACTGTACTACTTTTTTCCCACTAATATATTGCCTAGCAATTTGTAGTGTATATGTGATAGTCAGCATATTCTTCGTAATATTTTTCACAGAATTTTCAATACACTCTAAAATACTTCATATTAAAAGAGAGTGCGCAGAAGACTGGGAAATAAAGAATTCAAGTTGTTTATGAAATCTAAATTCTTCCCCCTTGCTCCTAAAAAATATACCTTTTATTCATATGATCATGTATTATTTTTTTTATGTAACTGATGTGATGAGTATGCAAATGGATAGGACACAGAGGACAAATAACTCAGAAATTTCCATCATTTCACCTCCTGTTATTACGTTTATTTTATTAAATTATTTATAATAAATTAAAATATGTTTATTGTCAACATCTGATACTAAATATAAAATTATTTGTTTCTAATTAAGCTCTGGCATAGTGCAAATGGCTACAGCATGTGATTGTTTCACAAACAAGCATCAGCTTATCTTGTGAGATAGGGCAGAATTATAACCCTGTTTTGCAAAAGGGAAAATGCAGCTTTGGGAAATTAACACTTCGGCATTTCAAGTATTGCATACAGCAACTGCTCTAGCAGTAAGACTGAGAAACTCCTTATTGTCTGGTGAGAAATATGGGTTCAAGTAAATTCAAATAGAAAAGGGAGTTGCACCTGGTCTCCCAAATCTGAGGTGAATGGTCTAATCACTGAGATTCTCAGTATAAAATGACCTCCTTTCACTGTTTTGTGCTTATTTTCCATTAATTTTATTATAAGTGCCTGCAAATTACCTATTTGACAAGGGTAGCAAAGAACTCTGGTTTTCATAATAAGTAAATCTTTGTTTTTCATTGTGATAGATACTGAATGTGGTTATTGTCAAATTATTTTTGGTTTGCTTTTGATACTTCCATATTGGAGATGGATGATCAGTCTCACAACATTAAAGTCACTGTTGTTTCTAAACTGTGAATATGATATCCAAATCAAGTCTCCATTTTTATTTTTCTCCTTTGTAAAAGTTACAAGCCTTAGCTATGTGACTCCAGCATTTTAAAGAGTTGCATCAGTTATGTAATGAAATTGCTACGCCTAAGTCCTTTATACATTATTTTGTCATTCAAAATACAGTAGTAAATAATTCTCAACACATACAGGTTAACATCAAAGTTTTATCTTTACTTGAAATTGAGTTTCATGGTTCATTAACTTGAGGAGTATCAGCTGGTTTTTGTCAACTTTTCATCTCACAGAGACTCCACTGATAATCATCTCAGAAACAGAGTTTTGACTTAAATAATCCTGACTATGTTTGCAAATTATCAGGTAAAATTACAAAAAGAAAGAGACAATGAGGGAAACACAAAGGAGAGGAGATAATGAAGCAGTTGAGAGGACAGGGTAAAACCAGCGACAGAGACTGAAAAAAAATATCTGGTAAGCAAAGAAAAAGCATTAATTAAAAAAAGAACTAGAAGGAAACTGCTTTTCATGCAAAGTGAAAGAAAAAATTAAAACCTGTAAAGTATGGTGAAATTAGTTTACAGAGAGGATACAACTGATTGTTTGCCAAGCAAAAATTATATTAAAACATTGCAGATCAAAGCAACAGTGCCTCCTTAGGAACACACATACTATTATGAGCTACAGCCATGAAATTACTGAAAGTATGGATATCTTAAGTATTTATTGCTACTTTATTTACCTTTGAGAAATATCTGACTTCGAATGGATTCTGTGCAGATTAGCCCAAAATGTTTTTTAAAAAATATGTGTTGTGAGATTGGGACAAAAAATGAGAAGGTTGTCCTTTTTTTAATGAGAAGCAGAATCAGTTTTTTTTCTGATGATGATGAGAGTTTATTTGGTATTCTCCAGTATAATACATGTATTGTGCCCCTGGGCTTGGACAGGAACGCTTCCATGAGCATTAGCTATAAGTACTAAGACAATTTCTACTGTTTTACTGGCTTAATTGAGCGATGTACATAAAAACATGCAAACAGCAGAAATGATGGAAAGTTAATTCCGCTGCATTTTATTCAGTTTGATAGGTTTTTAAAGTGCTTTTAATTTTAGGCAATTGGACACTTGCTTTTACAAAGATCTTTCAGTCTTTCTGCAGGATCAATACAAGTTCAAGGCCTAAGACTTGAAATCCTTATTCATTGTTTTGTTTTCTTCTTCTGTCTTTGCACCATAGTAAAGTGCCACCTTTATTCTACATCACATTTAAAAGTAAGAAAGAGGAAAGATTGTTAAACTTCCAAAACGTAGTGAAGGTTGTGATGCCATTCTTTTAACATCATTTTTTCCACCTTAAATTATCAAGACAAAATATGATTTTTAGGATTCAGAGTATGCTGCAAACCACAGGGACAAATATGAACACTGACTAAGTTTTACAACAAAACTTTAGAAACTGACAGAGCCTGAGCCTTGGAGGCGGTTTGTGCATCTACAGCTGGAGCAAGCGCAGTCCAGCGATGCAACCGTAACATTAAAAATGAGACAGGGCGGCTTTAAGAGAGAAACAGGAAGCTGTAACTAGAACCCAGCTGAATTCTGAGCTGGGGCACTTTACCCTGAGGCTGCAAATGAAACAGATGTGCTTGCTGTGAATTTCTGTACTATCTGGACTTTTTTGTACCAAAGGTGGTAACACTTTCCTTCCTGTGATTATTTTTTTTTTTTATAGTTTTGTTTTGCACATATTTTCCATAAAGGGAATGAAATGGAGAAGTTGAAGAAATACGTATCAGTGAAAGATGAAGATCAGTTTTATCATCAGGGAGCTGTGGAGTTGCTGGTCTTTAACTTTCTGCTTATTCTTACAATATTAACAATTTGGTTGTTTAAAAACCATCGATTCCGCTTTCTGCATGAAACTGGAGGAGCTATGCTTTATGGTGAGTATAAATTCAAGTGCCAGCTTAACATGGTCTAGTTGCATATTTATGATTTGGCACTTGAGATCAAGTGCTGACACAGCTCAGAAAATGCACTGAATGAATGTCATCAGATCTGTAGCTGTACAGTAAAATAATAACGTAACAGCATCTCATGAAGTAGCTCGAGGCTGACTTGTTAAGGGAGCAACTATCATGAGCTGATTATCCTCACGATGCGCACGTTATGTTCCTCTATGGGCAGACAGATGCTGCATGACACTTTGGGAGTTAGGGAGTTTGTTGTTTTCAAAAGAAGCAAATGCCCACAGTGAAAGAGATTATTTAATTTGGTTTATTTTAGATGCTTGTTTTGTATAACATTCAAAGGTGTTAGACTAAGGAGCCTTGTGAATACAGCCGTGTTGTCTAATTGTAGTTTAAATGATCTTGAGATTTTTATTTTGGTTTTTCTTTGTGCCTTTGACAAACAGACTGTGAAGAAAGCCTCTCAAGCCTTCTCTGAGTGCTGTCATTGTACTGCAATTTCAGTTTGCCTGTCTATTTCTAATCTGCTTTTATGAAGTTTTGCAATCACTTTGTGTATCACTTTCATGTAGAACTTTCTTCGTTGTCCAGTGATAAGTAGTACACACTGGTTTGATGGTATACACTTATGTGTATAATGATTTCTCTTGTCATTCTCTCTTACTGTTGTTTCACTTTGAGAAAAGCAGGTGACTGGTAACAGAAATGTTACCATAAAACACATAGGAGGGTAATGGAAGATATAAATCTGTCAAAGTGGAAGACATAAATCAACAGCTCAGTCATTACATATCTAAATGCTAAACTGTTTTGACGCAGACTTATTCTATGCACATCACATACTCTAGCAGTGTAATACTCAAAACTGTTTTTGTTATGATTGCATATTCTGAAGAATATTTGTTTATCATGGCACCCTGCATGCAAAAAAACTCTATGGAGGTTCAGTTGCAAGCCTGCAACAGAAAAGGCAACTGACAGTTGATAGTTCGAGATAGACGCTTCATTTGCTCTTTCTATATCAAGCATTTTTAGATTATTTCAGGTCCACAGGAGGACTGCAGTTGAAGATTACAGACTTCCTTGTATCCCTTTCAAACTATTTAATTAGATAAATTAACTGTATGAAATTTCAAGAACACAGGCTATTTCATCTTCTTGGCTCAGTGACTCTTCACAAGTGACTTGATACTTTGAAGGAAAGCAATTAAAGAAGAAACTCTTGGATTAATCTAGTCACCGAGCCCTTAACACCTGGACGAGGAAGTCTATGGGATCTCTTAATTCTCATCTGCCTTGCATTTATTTAAAGTTGTGAAAAAGTATTTATTTGATAATATGCCCTTTTTCTAATCTTGAAGTCTGTTGCACGTAGAAAACACACTTCAACTGAGTCAGTTGAGACAGAAAGACACATCACACGATACTTGGTTTAAATGCAATGGTTTTCATTGTCAGACATCACCTAGATTGTTGTTTAACAGTTTTACAGGGTACAGGCTTCATAGCATCACTGAGAATACATTTGCTTGTTGCATTTCTATTAACATCTCTCAAAGGGAAAGCCACGAAACACCATGCAATATATACATTTTGATCAACTTGTAAATTACGACAATTTTTTCTGATTAGATGGGTGACTCTTCTATAGTAGCTTCCTTTACACTATTGTGCCGTTTCCCATGTGCAGCTGACAACATTTGTTGAGAATTTAGACAAAGGCCTATCAAAATAGAAATTAAACATGGGGGAATACAACATTACACAATAAAATCAGTATTTAATTAGTTTTATCTTTTGGTTCTGTTTTTCTGCCTGCCCAGAACATAATCTACACATCATGACGATAACCAGCTCATTATATTCTTTTGATCAGTTAAGAGATTAGTGCTCCAGCAGGACAGAGCTTTTGAATTATTAAAACATTCATGAACAAAGGAAACATTTCTTGTGATTGCAAATAAACTATTTAGCCTTGCATTATTTATGGAAACCTTCAAAAGGGGAGAAAAAGCTTATTCATAGGATACAGAAAGCTGATGATGTCCTTTTTATCATTAGAAATTCTGGATATGGTTTAGGTATCTTTAGCATTGTGGAATAGCAATTATGAAAAGAATTTCAGAAGTCATGATAGTGGTGTCAGATCAACAGGCAGCAACTTCATGAGAAAATCTTCATAGCACCAAGAACCGACAGCGATCTGAATCCTGTCCTCAATTATTTCCCGCCTTCTTTGTCAGAACAGTTCTGGTTTATACCTGTTTTGTACAAACCCAAAGTCTCTGCCCTAGAGTTTGCTTTACTCCAGCCCATCCAGCTATTTGCTATATACATGAATAGCAGCACAAGAAACTGATAATTTTGCTTCAGGTGCTAGAAGAATATGGCCACTTGTTTGCAGGCTGTGTCCCACAGTATGATAAATGAGTCTGTATTCCCTATCAAGGCAATGTGCCATTAGGGGTATAGCAGCGGAAAGGATGGAGAAAGTGAAATATGAGGAAGGCCAGGGGAAAAAAAAACAACAAAGAAATACAAAAACAGGAAGAAGTTTCACAGTTACTGCAAAGTGCTGAACAGCCACAAATTGAACACGAGGAACAGCCTGATAGAGAGTTCTCTTTAAAGTATAGAACAAGTGAAAGGGTTGTTTGGGGGTTTTTTGCATAAGCTTTGTAGGATAATGCAGTTTTAGGCTTAATAGTTCCAGCTAAAGAAAAGCCTGTACTGGAAAACTGTCCATTTAGAAACTTTAAAAAATAAGATATATTAATATTTTTTTAGCAAAGCAATAGTTCAACACTAAATATAGTTATACTTAAATTAAAAATCTTTCTGCAGTTGCAAAGAAAAAAAACCCAAACCATTTAGCATAACCCATAATCAATTCAACAGGAATTCAACATTACTTCACAAAAAAAAATATGTGTAGATATATATATACACACATTTCAAGGCATTTAGCTTGAAAGTATTTGAACACTCAAATTTTTTTGTTTGTTTTGACACCAATCTGAAAAATCACTCACAAATGATGAAGAAGAATACAGACTTACCTGTTTCTTCATTTATTCCATTGTTTTCCAGTATCTCAGAGAACAAATTTCTCTGCACACCGTAGCTAGGTTTGACAAACAGATCCCAAATAGTAAAGTCAACGTACTTACTGATTTCTGTATATCAAGGAGTCAGGTAAGCATGAAAGGGTAACTTTGTGCCACCCAGAAAGGGAAGCGCATCCTTTATATACATTATCAGCACGGTTTTCTATACAACAGCATAGTCAGAATTACTGTGGTAGATTATCTACACAAGCAGTAATGAAAACTGAATGCCACTTCTCTCAGATAAGAATAGGTGGCCTTTCTCTTAGGACCAGACCCCAGAAGACGGTCTCTTAGTACCACACTAAAAAAAAAGACTTAAGTGCCTATTAGCCAGCTCCTGCAGAGCCTGATCTCTTTAGATACCTCAGTCATAAAATGTTAGGTGCTAAATTCCCCATATAATACATAAATCATAGCCCTCCACATTAGTGGGGGAATAGCCCAGAGCTACCATAATTAAAAAACATAAGTATTCAATATTTTTCATCCTCCCCAGAACATAAGTATTCGGGCTACATATAGGTGCCACCAGTTACCTGTGACTAAGAGGCTAAAGCACTCCTGCAGGTAGGCAGCCAGAATGTAATTAAAGAAAACCCACCGTTAACAGACAAACAAAACTCCCACCAATACTATCTGTGCCTTTTATTGGCTAGGTTAATTAGCAACTGTGGTTGAAATTGTTCTCAGCTTGAATAGTTGTCATCCCTAGGGAATGTGTGATGCCCGTTAGGGTGGAGGTGAGCCTGATGGAAGATCTATCTGCCCTCAAAGTTGTGCTCTGTGAGACTAGTCAATCAGACCGGAAGGAAAACATAAAAAGGATGAATGACAGAATACAGTCATTACAGCACTCACAAGAAATGGCTTTGTGTTGCTGTGGTTAGAGATGCTTCCTGAAGTTTTGAGGGGATTGGAGGGCTGGGATTGGAGGTCTACCACTCTTTTTCTTCTCTCCAGTTCGGCTGTTGCCAGGTGTGCATGGGGAAGCTGCCTCACAGTAGCCCTTCCTTAGCTTCTTCTGAGGATCCCATAGGGCTTGTTTGGAAGTGAGGCACGTAGCAGAGTTCTTTATTCTGCTTTGGTAGAGATGTCTAATGATTAGGCAATATGATTTGTACACCTCCTACATCCATTCTGCTTCTTGTGTGGAATAATTGTACTTTTCTTCCGATTGTGAGTGTGTTCCTAATTCTCAAAGGCAGCAATGGATGTAGCAAGTCCCAGAAAGAAGAATCTCTAGCCCTCAATGAAATAATGAAGAGTACTTCTTTGTCTTCCTGACTACAACATTCATAATGAAGAGACGTTGTCAGGATTCAGAGGAATACATGAGGAAAATCATGATTGAGGCAGAAACTGACATTGTAGGAGGTAGATGGAAGACAGGAATAGCATTCTTGAGGCAAACAAAGAAATGTGGAAGAAATTCTAAAATATTTGGAAAAATCAAGTAATGGCTAAAACTGCCTCCCTGAATGTCATTATTGAGGAATGCATTTAACAGCTGACTAGATAAAATCCTGGGGAAAGAACAGTCCTGTTTAGCTCAGGAGTTTGGCATGAATGGCTTATGAAATCCCTTCCAATGCTCTCATCTATGATTAAGGATTTTATCCTACTTCCACTGAAGAAGTTGGAAAACCTTCATTGCTTTCAATTGAAACATGACTGAGTTCTAGTTAGAGTGAAATTCTGCTTCAAGATCTTACTTCAAAGATCAATTGAGACTTTTTCAAAGAAATCTGTAACATTAGTTATACCCTTTTCTGTTTCAATCCTGCATTTAAATGTGCTTTAAAACATGAATTAAAAGAAGCCTTGGTACTAGTTTTGAAAGAAAATATCTTCAACACAGGGAAGCTGAGATGAAAATTTTTATAATTGGATTTGGACTCCTAGAATACAAGACAGGTACTCTACGTTGTGCCACTACGCTCAAGTTTAGCCTTGCATAAGAGTTTGCATTTACAATTACCTACATCCTTAACTGATGTAGTACTATTTGAAACTTTTTATTCATGCTAACCAATACCTTAGTATAATAGGTATTGGTTAACGGATGTAGGTAACGGATGCAGCATCATTCCTGACTCATCTTCAGGGAGTTTTAACTGCCAAATTCCTGAACTTACGTGGTAAAGCCAGGCTTTCTGTGCATGCCACTATGAAGTCAGAACTATTTGTAGAGAAGGTATGATTTTACATAACAAAGTCCATAGAACTTTGTGAGAAAAATTTCATGTTAAATTATTCTGCCATGAAATACTGATTGCAAGGAAATTAGAAATTATTATTCTTTTTTCATAGTAGATATATCCAAATGGTATTTCCCCAATCTTTTTTTTTCTTTAAATGAACTATAAAGAATGTTTCAGAAGATACATGACAAAAGCATTATTTCAGTTTGGAGGGGAGAATAGTAGAAGGGAGAATACATTATACGCCTACTTAAAAATTAATTATTTCTATATAATCTGCCTCCTGAATTCTACCAGGGAAGAAATGTTATATAATGATTTAAAGCAGAAAGTGAATTCCATAAATTATACACCTACTAAAATATTAAATACACTCTTCCCAGATTTTTAATTCCCTGGGGATTTTATATAGAGTCTTTGGCACATTTATTATTACTGAAGGAAGAATACAATCCCATCGCTTATATTGACTCTTACAATATAGTGTAGTGATAGCAATTGTCTTCGTCTGAACCTTCCATATTGCATTGGAGAATATTCTGAAGTCATCATTATGGATCCTGTCCATATTTTGTTCAAATGTAATACATTATAGAATTTCCTTGAGAATTAAAAAGACCTTAAAACCCCATTGATGCCCTGAGAATATTGACTGTTATAATCTTCTCTAATATAATTTCTCCAATACGTGTATACTGTTGGATACTCTCACAATTTCCTTGTTCTTTCATTATCATTTCATTATTTGTTTTTGTTATGTTACCTGGATCTGGACTCCATCAGAGGATAAGATCTAAAGCTGGTAGAAGAAAACCCAAAATGCAAACTTCAATTCCAGTTGTAAATCTCAGTCAGTGTTGATCTTTATTTCTCTACAGCTACTGTGATCATATTTTAAAAATATTTCTGCAAATTAATTTATTTATACTCAAGAGCTGTCTTGCAGGACTAGGATCTACAATATTTGCATTGTTTTCCATTTTAGAAAATTCTTACAGAGACAGTTTGAGACTACAGATGAAGATAAGATCATTTCTCAGAATACAGAGTAAGAACAGTCCCCTGCTCCTAGTCTAAACTTAACACTACGTGTTGAAATAATTTACCCTTGAACATTTCAGTGCAATTGCATTACTATAATTGAGAACATTTGTTTTCATTTTTAAAAACTATCAAACAGGATGTGTTTCGAAGTATATGCTATATTAGCCAATACAACACACATACTGGGAATCTCAAAATGTTGTAGGACATAGTAGTCCACCTGGCTGTACAATAGAGATGGTAAAGGCAATGTCAGCCGGTCTCCACTGATCTCCCTTCAGCACTTCGGTGTTGCCATTCTGAAAGTTATGATGTGTACAAGCCATGTAAACAGTTAAACTTTAAAGGCTAAAAAATAAATCAGAACAACTCTGAATACTAGGATATAAACACTTATTTTAAAAATCACTTTCATGTTTTTAGCTCTTCATTCTCCACTTTTGAGCTCTCCATTAAAAACAGCACTATTTCCTCAAAGTCTTGTCTTCTGTATGCACCAAGACGACTTGTACTAATAAGTACAATGCTCATTGTTGCTGGTATAAGAGAAGCCAGGCTAGTAGAAAAAAATTACGGTCCAGAAAAAGGCAGGTTAATATGACAGATGCTGTAAACGAACAGGTAAATGTTAGAGACCAGGAAATGCAGCAAGACAAGAAGTTGGGCAAGCACAGAAGAATCATGTGTGGGAAATGTAATGAGGGACATACAGGGAAATTTGGTAAGCAGACAGAGAGAATGCAGAAGGAAAGGAAAGGGAAAGGAAAGAGGAGACAATGGGGATGTGTGAACAGGTTGTAACAGCACATTTGTCTAACAAAACACTTCTTTCTCCTGACTATTCGAAACCTATTCCATCTTGTGACCTGTTACTGATGCTGGCAAAGTGTGTTGCCAAATGTTGCTGTTCTTGAGCAGTCCTTTTCTGCCAGTGTCCTTGCACAGGCATTGGTGGTCTGCAAAATGTTTTTGTTACCTGAGCTGATTAAGTCTATGTAATACCTGGTAACAGAAGTGCAACAGAGGCTATAGCTTAAAACATTGAGTGATAGGAACAAAAATGGTAAAGGAAAAACTAAAACTTTTCTATTTTACAGAGTAAGAAGAAAACATAAATTCTTGTCCAACCACCAAATGAAGTTGAATTTTTAATGTATTTGAAATCTAATTTGGAAATGAAATATGTGGTTTTTCTAGAGGAAATCTAATAAAAATAAGATGAAAACCCAGGCTGTTTTAACTAATTAATGGTTTCCCGGGTTCTGACTCATGATTTTGAACATCTGGGGCTGACCACTGTAGAAGTCATATTTCATAGTAGCAGGGGCAGTGCTTGCTTCCCTTTTCCCATTTGTGCTTTCCCCTAAAATTTTGAGGAATTCCATCTTTTACTACAGCTAGATTTATTATCTGATTTATTGCACAAATGCTCTACAACTTGTGAAAGTGTCCTTGGGATTTTCTACTGCTTATCTATATCCTCTACCCTTTAAAGAAACCAACCATACTAAACAATAGATACAAAACAAGCATAAATACATACGCATACTAAACAAGCGGTACAGCTGTTACTCTCTAGTAGCTGCAGTCCAGGAAGCTACAGACTTGCCTTGCGTGTATGCTAGAAATCAGCAGTTCAGAGAGCCGCTGTTATGGGAAAATGTGTCAATAACAAAGACATTCTATTTATCTCTCTAGGCATTTATGATCACTTTTGTCACCATGGCATCAGATTACTGGATAAAACTTAAATATCATTATTTTTTAGATGTTTATCAGCTATTTCCTGTAATATAATTTCTCTCTTATCTTTCATTACTAAGTATATCCATCTAGATGTTTAGATGTCTTCCACCAATATTTAATCTGAGTATTCTTAGCATTTTATGAATGTGTTCATAATTAGTTACTGTAAAGCTGTTTATCATGTACATGGGACTTAAAGCATGGACATAAAAAAAGCATGGAAATTAAATTTGAAACCAAATCCAACTCTCTGAGGGTGGAAATAATCTCAGTAATGTTATCTAGCTAAATATTAGTCAACTCTCCTGAAATAATCATGCAAGCTCCCACTAGAGCCAACAGAAAGAAGCATACCTTCCAGAGGACAGTTGCAGAAGTACATTTTCCTCTCTGTTAACTGTAAAGGGAGCCAAAATGTCTGTCTTAGTAAGAGTCCTAAATTGTAGATAATCAAATCAATTAATCCCAGTCTTGATCTTCCTTTCCTTCTTCCTGCTTTTATTTTCCCATCTTTATAGAGTCTCAAAAATAGAGTCTTCTACAGAAAGTAGAATGTGCCTAAGGATACTGTGTTAAGAGTTTTGCCCTCATGAATGAAGTGTATGAAATCACCAAAAGCACAGCTGATTTTTGTATGCTCAGTACAGCACATCGGTTATGCAGGCATCCCTCTTCTCTATGTATCTGTTGAAAATGGGGTGGTTGAGCAACTCAGTTAATAACTATATCAGAATGATTCCAGCAACTGGATAACAAAAAACAGGAGTACAGCTGAACGTATGTCAGACCAACATCTGTATTCTTATTCTAATGAAATAGACTTTAGCAAGGCTTTTGACACCGTCTCCCATAACATTCTCATTAGGAAGCTGAGGAAGTATGGGCTAGACGAGGTGACAGTGAGGTGGGTCGAGAGCTGGCTGAGTGACAGAACTCAGAGGGTTGTGATCAGCGGCACAGAGTCCAGTTGGAGGCCTGTAACCAGTGGTGTCCCCCAGGGGTCAATACTTGGACCAGTTTTGTTCAGTACATTCATTAATGACTTGGATGATGGGACAGAGTGTATCCTCAGCAAGTTTGCTGATGATACCAAACTGGGAGGGGTGGCTGACACTCCAGAGGGCCGTGCTGCCATCCAGCGTGACCTGGACAGGCTGGAGAGCTGGGCAGAGAAGAACCTAATGAGGTTCAACAAAAGCAAGTGCAAGGTCCTCCACCTGGGGAGGAAGAATGCTAAGCACCAGTATAGGTTAGGGGTGGACCTGCTGGGAAGTAGTTCTGAGGAGAAGGATCTGCGGGTCCTGGTAGACAGTAAATTATCCATGAGCCAGCAGTGTGCCCTTGCTGCCAAGAAGGCCAATGGAATCCTGGGCTGCATAGGGAAGAGTGTGGCCAGTAGGTTGGAGGAGGTCATTCTCCCCCTCTACTCTGCACTGGTGAGGCCACAACTGGAGTACTGTGTCCAGTTCTGGGCTCCCCAGTTCAAGAGGGACAGGGAACTACTGGAGCGGGCCCAGCGCAGGGCAACAAAGATGACTGAGGGATTGGAGCATCTCCCTTATGAGGAAAGGCTGAGAGAGCTGGGACTCTTTAGCCTGGAGAAGAGAAGGCTGAGGGGAGACCTTATTAATGTTTACAAGTATCTAAAGGGTGGATTTAAGGAGGATGGAGCCAGACTCTTTTCAATGGTTCCTAGTAACAGGACGAGGGGTAACGGGCACAAGCTGGAACATAGGAAGTTCCATTCAAATACACGGAAAACCATCTTTGCGGTGAGAATCACAGAGCACTGGAACAGGCTGCCCAGGGAGGTTGTGGAGTCCCCTTCTCTGGAGATTTTCAAGACTTGCCTGGATGCAGCCCTGAGTAATGTGCTCTAGGCAATCCTGCTTTAGCAGGGGAGTTGGACTAGATGATCTCTAGAGGTCCCTTCCAACTCTGAAGTTTCTGTGATTCTGTGAAATTACCATCTTGGAAGAATATTTTATGGTCATCCATGAAGTGTTGAGTGAGGTGTGCCTCTGTGAAGGTGGAAACCCTGAGAAAGTGGTGTCGTAGCTTTAATAGAGTTCATTTTTTTTTCCAAATCAGTAATTGTATAGCATCAGATACTTAAAGGTACCTGATCTCCTTGGTTTTGTTTTTGTTTTGTTTTTACTCTCCAGGCCTTGTAATGGGATTAATTATACGATACGCAACAAAAGCATCAGATGTTGACAGTGGAACTGTTTATGAATGTGAAAAGCTGAAATCTGGGCCATCCACTCTACTTATTAATATAACTAATCAGGTGTATGAATATCAATACAAAAGAGAGATCAGCCACCACAACGTCAACGGTCACCAGGGCAATGCAATGCTTCAAAAGGTAAAACCTGTCTTATTTTTGTTCTAAACTGTAAGATATTTCTTTTATTTACACCCTAGAGAGAGGAAAACAAGTTTCAAGCTAAATTGTGACACAGAGAGAGAGAGGCTATTCTGAATTTAGGGTGAGAAGGGTAACTGAGGAAGAAGAACAGGAACAGAAATAAGGTGCAGTAGAAATCTGACCATCATTTAGCATACTGCATAGCTTTATGCTTGCAGAATAGTTGCCTGAACTCTTTTACGTGGCAGTCTTGCCTCCTGCAGACACTGCGTTCACTTGCAGGCGAAGCTGTTACCTTGAGTTCATTGACACCAAAACTTTATAAACCCCACTGTTTAATCTGTTTATCCTCTTTTTTAAAAGTGGCTAGCTCTGGCAGCAGAACACAAGCGAGCTTTACCTTCTGTCTACAAACTCTAAACATTTTACAAAATATAAACTTCTAAGTATGTAAACTTCTTCCATAGATAAGTGGGGGTTTTTATAATGCTATAATGCACTACAGGGTTCTCAGATTCATTCAGTACTGCCCTGGTCCTCAGGAGGGATTTCACTGGCTATCCCCAGGCTTGGGGAGGCAGCATTGTGGCAATTCGGGCTGGATGCAAAAAGTGAAGCACTGGAGGAAGTTTACAGTCCTTTACAATATCATAGCCTTTTCTCTTTTCCAGTATATAACAACTAAAATACTTTACTTTGTTACTATCCTTTTCCCCCCACTCCCTTGCAATATTTACTTTTTGTAATGTTCACTTTCTTAAAAAAATTACATGCATTTAAAGAATTTAGGAGTGCGGAGGGACGTTTTAAAACCTCGAATTTATGCTCAAAGACATCACATATTCAGATGAAGCTTCTAAGCCTTTACAAGCGTTTTTTTACAGTATTACAATATATTATTTGGGGTTTTTTCCAAGTATTATTGTTTATCTAGCACAGTAATACATATTCCTGTGTATTGTAGTGGTTATCATTATAAAAACTTTTAAGTTATGCTTAGAATGTACACTGGGGAACTCAGCAGAACTAGGATTTCACCATCTGCTCAAATTCCTTGCTGACGCAGCACCATTGTGTGCCTGTCTGTCGTTACTGCCGGACTCTGCCATTCTCAGAAAGAACTAGACTGTCGGGGACTACTAGAGCTGTGGTGGGTGGAGACAGGAAAATACTGTGGCAGTCAGACTAGTCAGATTTTGCTGAATCTTCATCCTTTTTCCGGCTAGTTGGTTGCAAGAGGTTTGTCTTAGTCAAAGTGTGTGTTTAGTTTCCAAGGCAAATCCATTGCATTTGAACATCTTCATCAAACCTGGTATACTGAAGCTGACCTGTGTTATGAGAAAGGAGGAGCACTAACTCACACAGAAATTTCTGTTGCCCTTACAGGGGATTGCCCAATCTTTGTTCCATAATCTCGCTTTTTTGGAAGATTCTTAACAGTCTCAACTGTGAATTGTGGGTTTCTCTGTATTACTGGAGACGTCTCGGCCTGCCTGGGTTTTCATCACTCCTTTTTACTTTAAATGTATCTGGCAGATGCCCTCTTAAAAAGAAAATAAATAAAAAAGGAAAGAGGGAGGAACTCAATAGTATTTAGGAGACCATAACAATGCCTGGCAGCCTTCCTGACTGGCAAAAGTACTAACATAAAAAACACAAAATATGATCACACTGTGCTGTGTTTTTTGTAGAACTGTAATTCGCTTTTGACCTCAGTGTAAGGTCAAAGTGCATTTATCATACAAACACGTATCCTTTAGAACACGGTTTTGAATAATGAAACATGCAGTCAGGATTTCTGGCCCCTATGAGAAAACTTTTAATGTTATTTGCTGAATTAATTCCAAAATTAACATTTCAGACTGTTAGTTCATAAGTGAAAAAAATCCTTTTTCTGTCATGCTTTCAAGAAAGTTATTGGCATAACTAAAGTTGCCGGCACGTTGTTTGCCAGCAAGTTTTTTTCAACTTCGTAACTCAAAGTAAGCAGAATGGAAAAAAAGGCTGAGCTCTCACTTCCTGTTTATCAAATCAAGCTGTCTGTTAGTAAGAAGACAGAAGTAATTCTGTAGGCAGGTCTTACTCTTTTGAAGCTAAAGAATTCATCTAGAATACTGTAGCCTTAAAATATCAATTTATCTGAACAAAGGAGCTGCAAGCCATTGCATTAATTACATCCTGTTCTTTTAAAAGTATGGCTATAATATCACCTGCTGACAGAACAGTAAACAGTACACAGGTTTATTAAAATATTTTTTCTCAAGCAATGCTGTGGTTTTAAACAGGATCATGTTTTATTGAAAGCTACTTGTCATGAAGTGCGGTCACTGAACATTGTTGCTGGTCTCTGCAAATATGAACAGAGTACTGACAACAGCTGGAATAAGAACTTTTTGCCTTGCCTAACATCATCCTCATTCTAGCATTACTTTAAAAATTGTAATGGGCATTTTATAAACTGTTTATGGCTGTTGTAGAAACAAAAATGAACGTTTCACATGAACACGGCTGACATTACACAGGCATTTGAGTGTAACAAACTGCACAACAGAGGATGAAGTGGTGTCTGCTGCTGTGCCAGCCAGTGGCTTGGAACAGGACGCGTGAAGAGAGTAGCCAGAAGCATACCTTCAGGTCTGAAAGCAAATAGCACCGTAGTTGGGTGTTTGCAGAAAATCCAGTTAGTCTTGGAGAATGGCTGTATCTAGCCCTTAGCTTATTGAGGATATAAGGCAACCCCTTTGCCTATAAAACAGATGCAAGATATGTAGGCGATAGACAGTGCTAGTGCCTCTCAGATTTCATAACACAGTGATATGTTGCATCTTCAGTGACACAGAGATAGGTAACTCTCACCAGAAGCAAATTACAGTTTCATTGCCGTGACAATATGACTTACAATGTCAGCACATACAGAAATAGAAAAAACAGCAAGCAACTGAGGAAGTTACTAGTAAAGTACTTGAGCTGCTAATAATTAAGGCCATCACAAACCCTCAAATTGAAATCTGGAAGAAAAGGCTTTATGCCGTTCGTGAATTTCATGCCTACGTAGACAGTCCTTTTGCCAAATAGGACAACTTGCGCTTTGCAACACTTATATTTTGTTAGGAAGTAGAAATAGCTATTTACTGTGAAGAGTCTAGGGCTTGTTTTGTTGCAGTCAGGCCAAAACTGATTGACTGGATAGGATCTATTATATTTTACGAGATGTGTTACAATGGAAGTGATGCTAGAGAACCAGTCTGCAGATTTATTGAGAAACTGCAGGACAGTAGAAACCTGTGCTGACAGGTTAGCAGAGCTGATGATACACGTGTAGTTTAATGAGTTGTGTCGTGTCTGAGGTACATTGCCTAGCCACATGAATGTTCCTTGCCTGCTAAAAACGTGAGGTAAATTATTTTTTTTTATAGGTTAACTCAAACGAAGTAATGGAGATGGTCAAAGTGTGCACAGTTTTAATGTGCAGTAGCTCAAGAAAGCACATAGCTGACAGCCAGTAGTTTGTTAAGCAACATCAGCAAGCCCTGTCTGTGCCTAAATAGATATGCTTCAAAGGAAAGATCACACTGGTTTTGGTAGCGCAGGCCTTGTCTTTTATCACCACTCTGTACATGAGAACTGAGGCACAACACGGGTGATGTGTCTTTCCTGAAACTGAAGAGGAAGTCCGTGTCTGAACCAGGAATTAAGCCATAGGACTGTCAAGTTGGATGTCTGGTAGTGCAGATATTTACTATCACAGGTAACGCTGCTCATATGTGTTCCCTGTAAAACAGCGCATGACTGATTTTCTCCTTTAAAGCAATACTTTTCAAGTAGCATTATACATATGTAAGCAGTAAGGAACTACACATTAATACTTGTAAGAAAACAACTCAGGATAACATTCTGGCCTGCAGACATTGAAGCTGATCCTGAGACTGATCCTGAGATTAATCCTGATATGAAGTTACAATTAAAACCTACCCTATCAAATTAAATGCTATTTTGTTTGTCCTGACCCTGTGTTTTTTCCTTTCTGGCAGATGACATTTGATCCTTCTATCTTCTTCAATATTTTGCTGCCACCGATTATATTTCATGCTGGGTATAGTTTAAAGAAGGTATGTGTCTCTTTCTTAAATGACAAAAGTGACCGAATGTGATTGCTACTTTGTAGATCCAATGAGTGACAGAGAAAAGAGTCAGTTAACAATTAAATTGCATGGGAAGAACTTGGCAGGAATGGAAGCAAATTAAAGATGCATGGTGATTAATGTCTGTGTTTTATATACTGCATGATCAGGACTTCGTTCAAGGGATGGAGTTATGGGACTGTTTGGATCAGATACTTTCTGTTATGATCCTGAAGCATCTATCTGGACACATAAAAGAGGGAATTTCAACGGCATTCCATCTTTAACTGTATTTTCCAAAATAACTGATGTAGCCTATATTGTTTGATCTTATGTTTGAGGTACGGATTGTAACAAATGGCAATTCTAGATGCAGTGTTTCAACTTGGTCTGAATGTTCTTTTATTGACTCTTACTACAAAGGACTTTTTTTCAAACCTTCCTCTGCAGAGACATTTTTTTCGTAACTTAGGATCGATTTTAACCTACGCCTTTTTGGGAACTGCCATCTCCTGCATTGTCATAGGGTAAGTGAATGACTTCTGCTATAATTGCTGAAGTTGTTATTAGCTATTAGGTATTTTTTTTTTCAATTAAAAACTAAACTGTAAAAAGAATTGCGGACGCTGCATGGTAAATATACTTCACAATTTCTGTAACAGATAAAGTAATTATTTATCAGGGAATGCTGAGATGGAAAAGGCAAAACTGTTGGATAGTAAGAACTGTCTAGGGCATTTAAGGAATTGTGTCCTTAATCTCTGGTCTGTGACTGATGTAAGCGTGAACTGCTTTCTACAACCTTGTAGCTTTAATCATCTGTCCTGAGATATAGAACCATTCTCTTAATTGAAATTCCATACTTCTAACCAGAATTCCTCCTAGAGGAGAGCAGATCTCTTAACAAAAAAGGAAGGACTTTAAAGCTTAAAAGGGGGAGGAACAGAAACCTAGTGGCGTATATGTAAAATAACTGGAGTAATTTCAAAGGCCAAATGAAACTTTTTAGTTGAAGATCATGTGAAAAGTCTCAGTCTGGAGCTCTGTGTAAATTTAGCCTGGATATGACTAAGTGGCTTCTGCAGAAAAAGAGGAAGGGAAAAAGCAGAGAGGAAGAAAAAATCCTTTTTTATTTCCATACCTCCTTAGTGAAAATTTCTAATTTTGTTTCAAAATTTGCCTAATGAAAGAAAAGATTTGCTAGTCAGAAATGAATTATGTATTTCCAGGCTGGCATGATGTAAAACTTTTGTTTGTCTGTTTGGTTACCTCAATGAAAATTAAACAAACCATTTAAAAATACTTTTGGATCTTAAAAGTGCATGTGTTTCACAATATTTATGGATACCACACAGACACTTCAGCTCTCATGTTCTAGGAAAGTTCCTGATGCAAGTGAAAATGAATGACCAGAGTTGGAGGATTCTGAAGTGAGTGGGTATCTGTGCCTGCACAGACCCTTACTGAGAAAAGCAGTGCACCATTCACAGTTTAACCTTAGCATTACTAGGCATCCCGTGGCATTTCTGTGCTATGGAGTGGTGCGGAGACAGCTGAGCTAGCTGAGTCTGTATGCTCTGCGGAGGTGATGGGGCAGGGCTGCATCTAAGTGACTAAGTCTTGCTGAGAGGCCTTGATCTTGCTGGGATTGTGCAGAGTCAACACGGCAAAAAGCCACAGAACTTTCTGGTGTTCAGGTTTTAGACTAGGAAGCACACTGCATCTTGTAGGATTTACGTGAGGTCCTGGTCTGTAGAACTATGAAATTACCATTTAAATCTCTGCATGATATGGAAAGATTTAGGGAAACGCTTCAGGTTTTGTGAGGGTGCCTGAATTTAAAACTGGTCAAAATTCTGTACCTATGAACACCACTTTCAAATTAGAGAAGCAATTAATCTTTTATTTCTTTTTTTTCCCTTTCTTTATAATGGACCTTTAAGTAAAGATGTATGTGCTCCATCAAGGTGTAAGCTCCTTGCTGGCATTATTATGAGATGGAACTTTCTCCTTTAATGTCATTTTGGTAATAGTAAAACACATGACTGACCTATAACTTAGAGTTCAATGATTTTAAAACTATTCTTTTATGAATATGTCATCGTATCTATCTTGATATTCTAGATTCCTAATAATCAAGTAGCTTAGTAAGCATAATGTACCTGAGGCACTGTGGCCATTAAATGTTCTGCAAGCTAGGATCACTCCAAATGTCAGGAAATTTTAGACTCCACAATGAAAAGCAACATTCAGATTATGATCACCTTCTGTGCTGAAATAAAAAGGAATGCGAGGTCTGTCTGCAGCTGTTTCCCCTTCATGTGAGAAAAACTGCTGAACATCGGGTAAGGAGAAAGAATACTTTTGATTTCAAGACACAAATCTGGAACTCCAGGAGACAGTGTGACACGTGTCTCACTTATTGGAGAGGAAAAAGATTACTCCTGCTTTTCTTTCTGAAATTTTGCTTTCCTTGAGAAATGGCACCTCATCCTCTTATCTCTCCTATTGCTTGTTCTCCTCTGGAGAAGGATGTGAGGCAGAAAGCTCTGGATCTTAGGGATCCTTCTTTTCTAATGGGAACAGGCATGGTGGTTTAGACACAGAATATTCAGGCTTCCACAAAGTGACATAATTAAACAATCAGAACAATTTCCTGTCTGGTTTCTTGATGTCCCTACACTTAAACCACTCTATTCCTTTCTTTGTGAGGCTCTAAAGCTTGTGGTAGAGCTCCAAAAGCACTAACCCACGTGAAAGCGAAACATCAGTATCACAACATTGTCACTTGTGGGGTGAGTGCCTGCTTACAGATCCATGAAGATCACAGCTTGGGCAGCTAAACCACTCATGTTTTTCCCCCATCTTTATTTGCAGTAATACACACCTCTGTATTACCCTAGCTCTTGGAGTTCCTTCTTTTCATACCCATTTATACGGCCAATAGCACCCATAAGGTTGCAATTATAAATTCAGTAAAAAATCTACCTCCTAATAACAGTTTGAGCTGAATGCTATCACATTACTGAGGTAACAGTGGTTCTAGATCTCATTGGGACTCTTCCTGTGCGTCCTCTCACTTGTCTTAGCCATTGAACATTTCTCTCCTGTAAACCGATTGCTACTAGCTCTGTGAGTCTGCAGAAAAGCAGCAGGGCTGTCCAGACCAGTGATGGTCTTAAACATGCATTTGGTTTATGAGCTCTGACATATGTCATTGCCCTTTGTAAATGGAAAATGCCAGAGCAGCTTTGATAAGCTTGTTAAAAGAAACGTAATATTTTGAGTTTAGCCTAAATTACACACACTGTCATTCCTGTATCCATGTTATTTTATCTAAAACAGAATAAATGCAGATAGAATCCACTACAGAAAGTTCCTACTAGGAACAATTCCTACTAGCAATTCAAAGTTCAAGCCCATAGTCAGGGATAAAGATCTAAAGAAAACCCTAAGGTAGAGGAGTAAGCACTGAGCAGCACTGGGCCTTGTACTGTGTTCATGGAAACCCCCAACCCCAATGAAATCATTGCAGAGAAGGCAGTAATATATTCAGAATAGGGTTTATGTGAATGTGAAGTATGTTTGAATAACATACACGTCAGGATACGAATGAGATAATGAGTGCATGAAGAAGAAAGATGGTATAAAAACTTTACTGAAGGGAACTAAAAATAAGTCCTAAAGGAAAAACATATCCTAAGAGAGAAGGGATGAATAGCTATAGTTATTCTTACAAAAGAAAGGACAGAACCCTAAGATACTTCTAGATTGCACTGCTGTAGACAAGTATTTTGTGCGTAGGTATGATTAAATATGTGCTTACTTTTTATTACATGTGCACAGCACATACATATGTACAGTACATCACTATACATAGGCTTAGATTCTGTGTATCTGCAGCCTCTCACTGGGACTGTGCTCTTCCAGCCTGAGAAAATTACAAAGCACCCCAATGCGAACTCCTCCTGTGGGGCTTGCTGTAGTGACAGGGTACAGCCTGTAACAAAGAAGGACCAGACCTCTCTTTGAAACCAGAAACAGCTGGGAAATATCATTAATAAAGAACAGACACATCATTTGCATTGTGCAAACTCAGAGTGGTAACAAGTTGCCATGGAACACAGTGATACAATGGTGTCTGTCTCCTCTTTGTAAATCTTTGCTTTTGTATGAAAGACTGTCTTCTGGCATCAAGAAAGAGGAACTGTGTGGAATTTGAGTGAAAAGGCTATAATCAGATATTCCCACTGAGGACAGGGAAAAGAGAGGTAAGAGGGATTGCTTTTTTTTTAGTGAAGGAAGCGCTGAAACGTAATTGCTTCCAACTAAATCCTACTCTAAGGAATGCCTGCCCGTTAGCTGTATACTGTCCTCAGCCACTTAACACACATGCAAGTTATGGTAATTCCCAAGCTCTTCCAGCTAGGCCAAATTATGCCCTTTGCACCAAGTCTGACTAGCGAGGATCCACGCAGAGAGACCCCATGAGGGAAAGGAGAGATTGCCCCACTAAAAGCCACGTCGACTGCAGAATTGCTGAAGTTGTCCCCTTCATGGTGAACAGAGTCTGCTGACTCTGAGTCCGCATAGTACAGGATCATATACATCCAGTCTCTCAACAGATCTTTTATCTGCCAATGAGAAGATTTTCTCTCCCATCTCCTGAAGAATAGTGTAGGATAATCAGCAAGACAGCTCTTTACTCCTAAGAAAAATCATACAGGTTAAATGTCTCTGAGGCCTTCTCTGATACAGGGTGGGCACACTTCCTGTAGCAGACTACTTGATTTTCACAGACTCAGAGAATAATTTAGGTTGGAAGCAATGTCTGGATGTTTGCAGTCCAACCTACTAATAAATGCATGACTGGCTTCAAATTTGAATCCAGTTCCACAGGGCTCTGTCCAACTCAGTTTTGAATATCTCCAAGAATGTGAATTCCACTGGCTGTCTGGGAAACCTGTTCCAATCTTAACCACTCTCACTACAAAGATTGTTTTTCTGTATATCCAATTGGAATTTCCCTTGCTTCACCTCGTGGCCATTGCCTCCCATCCTTTCACTATGCATCCATCAAAGGTGGCTTCATCTTCTCTATAGGCATCTATTAGTTGAAGACGGCAGTTAGCTCCCTTCCCAGTTCCATGAGAAAGCTAAGCTGGTTTTCTCCAGGCTGAAATAACTCAGCCCTTTGTCTCTTCCCATACATCACGCCTATCAGTCCCCTGACTATCCTAGTAGTTCGGATTGTTTCCTATCAGTGTTTTTTGTACTGGGAGTCCAAAACCAGACACATTATTCCAGATGCCACCTCACAAGTGCCAAGAAGAGACTTACTTCTCTTAACTCGCTCACTACACTTCCATGAACGCAACCTGGTTTGCAATTAGCTGCAATTAGGAAGACCACTTCTGGCTCACGCTAAACTTCATATCCTTCAAGACTCCAGGGGTTTTCTGCACGTAGCTATCTAGCCAGTCATGCTCCTGTTGTTGCAAGGGGTTATTCAATTTTTGCAATATGAATCTAGATATTAGCTGTGTATTGATGACTGTAAGTTGAAGAGCAGCACTGAGCTGACACTGCTCAGTGAACCCATGAAAACTGGGTTGATGAAAAATTAAATTAATATCCACCCCCACTGGCTTAGGTTTTGGGTTTTTTTTACCTTTTAAGAAGAAGCAAGGAGAAGGGCCCTATTATCAATTTTGATAATGGAAGAGTGCTCAAGTGTTTGGAAAAATCTTGACACTGTGGTAACAGCCTATCAGAGCAATATATGAAGTACTGAATGGTAGCAGAAGTGGAAAGATTTGCATTTTTTTTTCCTCTCTTGAAATCATCTTGACTTCTTAGATCAGCATTCTCAGTGCCAGCCAGGGCCAAGATGCCTGTGCACAGGAGCACTGACTTCATAAAGCTGGCCTTATCTATAATTTTTGATTTGTTTTCACTTGGGTTCTCTCGAATTGCAATGCCAAAACCACATTTTAGATATTCAGAATGCAGCATGTTCACAGTCACTTACTCATATTTTTCCAGCCTGCCTATTATGTTTGGCAAGGCCTGATTTTTCTGGAATTCAGAGCTCTTGGAGAGTACAACTGAAATAGCAAACTTATTTGCAGACAACTTAGGCAAACTTTTGTGGCTGCAGTGAGAATTTTGCTTGAATAAAGCTGAGGTGAAAAATAGGGTTTGGATCAGAAAATAGAGTAATTGTAGTTTCAAGATGGTGAAGTTATGAAATACAAACAGCTGATAATACTGGTGTTAGGAAGAGTCATTCCAAGATCATCACTGTTTTAAGGGGAACGATGTAGATGTTTATATTAGCTACTCAGTTTGCATAGCCTTCTCTGGCTGGAGAGGTAGGACTTCTCTGTATTCCAACTAGAATCAAAGTTGCTTATTTTGGCCTCATTAATTCCAGGACAAGTCTGTGAGCACATGGATGCTTGCTTTAGAATAAGTCTATCAGATTGTTTCATGGTAATCAGTGCCTAAAAGTGAACTTCAAATTAAAAAAAAAAAAAAAACAAACACAGAGAATCAAAATGTTTCTTCTATGCATCTGTGTTTAACTGCAGAGAGTAAAAGTTTGGACAAAGAAGTCTCTTCTGACATTTAAATTAAAGTGTCAGGAATAAGTCATCATACTTGTTTCTCACAGGCAGTTGAGAATCCTTTCCCTTGCCATTCCTCACCATTATGCAATGAATATTCAAATGCTTCTTGCACATGATCACTAAAAGCTGATAATATAATATAATATAATATAATATAATATAATATAATATAATATAATATAATATATTTTCTGAATTCCTTCTTCCAAAAACTGAATCTTAAATGGTTTTGTTTGAAAGCCAGAACTATTTTTTGTTTCTATACACACACACACACATATAAATTTGTAAGAGAGAAGGCAAAAAATATCAAGAAATATCAAATACCACTCCAGATATTTTTGAGAAAAAAAAGTCCTGAGGTTGGGTTTTCCATCATAACCTTTCTATGAAACTAGACATTTTCCATTCAAATGACTGTGGTACCAAGATTCCATCATCACATGAAAATGTTTTTTCTTCACTCTTAACTGCACACTTTTAACAGCCCCTCTTTGTGCCTCCTAAAGGAGGAAGAGATTGGCTGAATTAACAACAGTGTTGCTAAAAAGCAGCAAGTAGCAAGAAATGTTCAACTTTTCTTTACACAGTTTACCTGGGTATGATGCATCCTGACTTAAGTATGCAGTCAAAGATTCAGTTCTCTCATTAGTATACCTATCCAGTTGTACTTTTACAGATTAGGAGACACATTCCTTCTACTGTCATACCATTTTAACACACTATTTACAATTAATCATTTTTAGTAAAAAGCAGTCTTTCAAAACAAGAAGAAAGTGTGACTTTTGTGTGTGTGTGTGGTTAATTAATTTCCTCCTGAAAAGTTAGCTTATTTTACAACCTCCTTCTCAACAAGTAGCTTGGTATGGCCTTATTGTAACATAAGACTATTGATATACTGATATATTGGCATATTCTCAGTAGACACAGGGTCCATCTCTCATTAAGCATTTGGCAGCGCACACCTGAAAGGTTCAGCATGCAATAGTTATGTTTACTGAGCACTGCATGACTCTGGGGATTTCTTCTTAATTTTTCGTTTTCATTTTCATAGATATTACAGTAGTTTGGCAAATGCTAGATGTGTGTTTAGTTAGTTTATAGGTGTGTTCTGTATTATTTTCTCAGTGAAGCTTAATGGAATATACAAATAGGGTCTGCTGATATGAAACAGTATTGAGTTTATAATCTGACTATTCTTTCTCATCTGAGGGCTCCGGATAGACTTTACAACTTGGAAACTAAACACTTGTAGCTACGTGCTTCAGCAGAGCAAACCCAAATGTTATTTGGCTTCAATCTACTGTACAGTGCTATGGGATTTTTCTGGATTTTGGAAACTCTGTCTGCAAGGAAAAATGGGGCCAGGTTAAGGTTAACAGAAGGAAATATCTCTGTTGTAGAGCTCTCCATAAACTAATCAAATGTCTTTACATGGATTATCTGCTGCTACACCACCTAAGCTCTTGCCCTCCCAGATGATCAGTTTTGTATTAATTCAGAATTAGTTCATGCACAAGGAAAGTAGTACTTTTTTCTAATAAAATATTGTTTTCTACCACATGTTCTCACCAAATGATATAAAAAAAGCAGGTCCATCTTTCCTCCACGCACCACCTGTAAATAGCAAATGCTTAACCTCCCCAGAGGCAAGAATAAAAGCTTTATTTTTGATATAAACAGAAACTGGTGAGGGGGAGTGTTAAAGTGTCTTGGTGCTGTAGAAGTTAACTGAGGGAGAAAGAGGGAAAAATTATATATAGATAATTTGCCCTCCCCAGTGATAAAACCCCCTGAAGATCAAATGTCTGGCTTTAATAATTTCTACTGACCTTCTAAAGCCAGACATTCAGCCTATGACTGGAAATAAAGACAAAACTAGTAAGCAGACGTTCATTTGAATATAGTATAACTTTCGTAAAAATATAGTAGCTGTGTTGGTACCTTATTTTGGTTTTTTTGGCTGCTTTCATGTCCCATCTTAGAGTGAATGCAGGCATTTTCTTTCAGTCATGAGACAGTATGGCACCATTTTTGCACTGACTTGAGGAAACTCAACAAGCATGATTTAGCTGAAAAATCAAGCTAAGTCTCTCCAGAGTTCTCCAAAGGCGGCAACCTAACACTGAGCCCCGGTAGGAAAAGAATTGGTTTGGTTAGTTGCTAATGTGCCGCTCAGTGCCCCAGTGCTGTAGCTTTGATTCTTTGGTCAGTCCAAATGTGAAATAACTCTGTTGCAGTCTGTGGAGTTGCAAACTGCAACTCACAGCTTCAGCTGCAAGGGGTAATTGCTGCTTATCACTTTGTTTAAAGGTGTTTGGTGAATCCAAAATGGGTTACTAAGGTATGAGTTTAGAGAAGCTTGAAAATATACCCCCCGCTATGATATCTGGGTGTAGGAATTTTGAAAAGGAAAGGGAGTAAAAAGGGAAGAGACTTTCTCATAGACATAACTCTCAGAGGGTTCTAGCAGTTCTAAGTTATAAAGTAGTAAAAAAAAAGCCTCTAATTTGCATAAATTCTCAATTTATGGATGAGAAGCTGTGTTAAATCAAGACACTGATATAAAATAGTGTTTCCCAGACCACTAACACCCACACAGATCTGAAAGTTCTTCCAAGAGTACTTTGATGCATTCAAGTGTGTGTGTTGCTGCAAGTTCAGTCAGAATTTGTAGCTATTTCGCAATAAACATCTGACATTGTTTACTGCAGCAGAGTTGATCATGCAGAAAACACAGTTTTTCTTCTCATAAACAGATGTGGTGAACAGCAGGGCATAATTATTTGCATCTTCCAGAAGAACCCCTCAGCATACTAAGGATATTGAAATAATTGTATTTTAGGGAACACTAAAGGTGTGGAACTGCAGAGACAAACAGAGGCTGGAATACCAGGAGACTCATCGGAAGCCAAAAGGATGTTAAATTTGGTATTTGATATCCAGTAGGTTCTCCAGGAATCCAGCAAAAACTTTAAATCGTGCATTCTTCTGAAAAATGTGCAAATGGCATTTGTTGCAATATAGGAAGAACAGCTGAGTCCAGATATTTCCCAAGAAGAAACCCCACACTGGAGGGAAGGGTTTGTTTGGTTTTGAGATTTTTTTTTAACAAAATTTCTTCCAAGTTGCCTTAGAAGTTGAAGCTTTTTACTGCAAGAATGCTTTTGGATAGATGTCCTAATGTCTTCTTCCCGGGATGCTTTAAGAATTGACACACAATGTGGCATCCAGAGATTTCCATCCCTTATTTCTCTGGCTACAGACCATCCTTACACCTGTGCAACCCGGCTTGCTTGGCTGCAGCATCATTTGGCAAGTCTCCAGTTTGCAAGACTACTCTTGCAGTCTCTATATTAACTTTCAGGGAAAACATCTTTACAGAGCTAGTGAAATGGAAAATATGCATCTCTTCTGGTCCCATATCCTGACAGTCCACTGCCATTCTCAAAAGTATATACCCTCTTCCCGGAACAATTCCAGGCTACAGAGGAGAAGAAGACAAAAGCAGGAGGAGGTATACTGACTGGCATATTTATTCTTTTTCCACACTGCATAAGAAACCTGCACACAAAGCATATGACTGAGGAAGATATCTCTGCTTCAGCCCATGCTATGCGTTGCTGCAGGCCATATGTAACTGTATGGCTTTTCTAGGTAGTGAGCCATACCACGCGTCTTCTGGGCGATGACATGACCTCTGTCATGTACACAGGAATTTGTGAATTGGTTGCAAAGTACTTTGAGCTGCTTCAGGGTGAAAGGTGTTACAGAAATCTAAAAGAGAAGAGGAAAATCCTGTTCTACTTCACGACCATGGTGCTGCCTGCAATGTTTAGCTTCTTCAAACTGATCAATTTACAGTTAGACAGATAAAAAATGCTGACCAACATTTAGAAGTGTACAGGCAGTAACTCATTGGTGTGCTAGACTTGGAGCAGAAAGGGAGAGGGTGACATAGATCTCCTCCTACCTGTTACCTTGAAATTTTCATAATAAGCCAACTCAGAGGATGCTTTGTTCACCCACCCACCACTATTTTACATATCCATCTTCTGAGCCAGTTGATCAAATAGTACGTTTGCATCTTACAAATGTTTTATGGAGCACAACTGCTATTAGGTGGAAATATTTTGTAAACACACCAGCCTTCATGATGGCTCTAGGGTAGATGCTACACTCAGTGGAGACAGAACCTACCAAAGCTGGTCTGATCAGTCACATTCTCCACAGTGAGAGGTAAATAACATGTGGAGCTTTTCTTCAGCTTTTGGTTGTTTCTGAGTATTAAGATGACAATGAACGACCCAAGATGTTTCCCTAGTCTTGGCTGTTCTCTTAATACTTTCTGTCTGAGAAGAAACTCCATTACATTTGACAATGTTGATAAACTGCAGCAAGTTCAGTGGATGGCCACCAAGATGGACAAGGGCTGAGACATTTGCCCTGTAAGAAGGAGCTGCAGAAACTGAGCTTGTTTAGCCTAAATAAGAAAGGCTTTGAGGGGAGGTTATCAAGAAGAGAAAGCCAGGCTCTTCAAGCAGTGCACAGTAGGCAGACAAATTGACAGATACAAGTTGTAATTTTAAATAGGTCTGACTTGACAGAAGCAAAAACTTTTTCACCATGAGGACAGTCCAGCATCAGAACAGGTTCTCCAGAGATGCTGTGCAATCTCCATCCTTGGAGGTTTTCAAGACCTAAGTGGCTAAAGCCCTCAGCACTCTGGTTTGGTCTCATAGCTGACCCTGCTTTGAGTAGGAATTTGGAGTAGATATGTCCTGTGGTCCCTTCCAAACAAAGCTAGTCTACAATTCTGTGATGCTATAAATAACATACATTACAGCAGAACATGTTCTGCCCCTAGTCCATTCCTTTCAGCCATTTTGTACATTCAGATTTTCTCCCACTTTTTCTTTTAATTTAATTATCTTAGTCCCCATCATCCCATACCCGACAATTATCTTCCCAGGCAGCTTTTCTTTCTCCTCACCTTCTTTTGAAATATGGAGTCTGCAATAAAAAAGTCTTACAGAAGAAAAATGACTAGGATTATTTCATTTCCTGCTGCAGTGAGGACTTTATGCATGAAGATGCCTCTTTAAAATGCTAATTAGCCTCTGCTCATACCCAGCTCCATACCTTAAAAAGGAAAAATCACTTTCATTTCTGTAATGTACTGACTGGGGACTCGCTCTTTCCTCCATCACCTCTCCCCAGCTAACCACCCTCTCCCTGAAGCTTAGCAGCAAACAAAATTGAAATGTTGAAACACCGCAATCTCCGCTCCTTTTTGACCTCTCCCTTATTGGGAGCATGGGTGCTTTTATCTGTTATGTGGTATTCATGTGCACACTGCGAGTTTTGAGCAGGATGATGTCACTGGTAAAAAATACTTGGTCTGTAAAAAAAACAATGACTAATAGTGAAACTCTGCAACAAGAATATAAGTGAAACTCTGCAAGTAGAATATAAGGTCATATATAGACACATTGACTGCCCTACATACAGCACCTTTTTGTAGCCCTCTGATAGACGATTGCTATTACTCAGGCTGAAAACCAAAACAAAGTAATTTTTTAAATTGTTCACCTTCCTTTCACCCATCCTTACAATCCACTTGGTGGTGAAAATAAGGAAAGATTCATTTTGCTGAGGGATAGGGATTATTTTCAGAGTTCTGTTTGCCTATTTGATTTAATCCAAGTTGTTCGGTCTTGCAAATCCTGTCATGTGGTTTAAGCAGTTGCCCTCCATTGTTCATGGGGATATGGATATGGCTGATTTCAGTTTCTCTCCCTTCAAACGGCATTCTGAGTGAGATTGCTCTTCACCACTCTTTTGTCATAGTCATTGCATAATTTAGGGTAGAACTGACCCTGGGTCCGATCCCCTGATGGAGACAAGGCTAACTTCAAAAGTTAGGGCAGGCTACTCTGAGCCTTATCTGGTCAAGTTTTGAATGTATCTCAGTATCCATCTCGGAAGAATAGCATTAGTTACAAAATACCAGCTGGATTTCAAACCAATGTTCATTACTTTCCGAACCCAGCAGGAGAGTGGGTTTTTCTTGGTGAGTGACTTCATTTAACCAGCTTTCAGCAATCTTCCTATTAACGCTATCTTATCTAGCCCATACAGAAATGTATGTACAATTTGTGCTATAGCACATTATTACATGTCTAACCTGTCTGCTACATAGACGGCCTCATTCAAAGATGTTAAAGTACCTTTTAAGTTCAGCATGATTTCTAGGAAGTACAATATTGCTCTCACTTTAGATGTGGGAAAAATGCACGTGCTGACAGGTTGAAGGATGTGGCTGTTCACTCAGTGTCGGCGATAGAGCTGGCAGACAGCTCTGAAGCCCCAGCCGCTGCTCTAATCGCTGGGCTGTGGTTCACTGTTTGCTGCGCAACTGCGGGTATCTGAAAAGCGCTTTTTTGCCATCACCATTCAGGTGGCTCAAAAATTCACATACAATGGAAGAGAGAATGGCCTCGGTGAGGCCAGCCTCAAAGAGCAGTGCCAGAGCCAGAGGGCTTACAGATGGAGCTGGGTTACTCAGGGTCTGGTTTCCCGTCCAAATCACAATCCCTTTTTGGCATCTGCCCAAAACAGCCCTCTACTGTGGCCAAAAGGAACATTTGTGTTTCATCCTGAGTCAGCCATTCAGTGCAAGAGCCTTAGTCACGCTTTTAGTAAGACTCTGAATGGTCCCATTTTGCTGTTGGACTTTGTCATACGTTTAACATGCAGCACGTGTGGCTGGGCTGTTTGTAAACTCTCTGCTCCGTTGAAGACCCGGGCCCTCGGCATTGCCTTCCACACGCGTCAGGAGAAAAACCACGTCTTAACTTCTTACAAAATACAACGGACAGTGAGAGAAACAGCAAATAGAAATATTTAAGGATAGATAACACGCACTGCTGCAGTAAGAAATAATCAAAATAGCGCCCGCTCTCGGGGAAGCCCTGCTCGGGGGTCCAGGGGTCCCGTCCCCCCCTCACACCGGCTCCGCCGCCGGCAGCGCCCGCCGCAGGCAGCAGGTGGCGCCCGCGCTCCGCCCGCGCCCCGCCGGCAGCCAGCGCCCGCCCGGGCGGTGCCGCCTGCCGAGGCTGCTCCTGCGGGCGCGGCGGAAACGCAGCGCTGCGGCCGCCTTCTCCTCCCTCGCTGCTGTTCGCCGTGTTGGTGTGGCGGGCGTGGGGGGCGGCGGTGACTCAGAAAGCTGGTAAGCGCCCAGGGCGGCAGCTCTGCGCGGCATCCCGCCCGGGCCGCCGCGGGGAAAAGCGGGGTTTAGCGGAGCAGACCCTGGGTTTCCTCGGCACTCCCTGTGAGCTCATGTACATGGCTCAGCGGGGAAAGGGGGTAGGAGAAATGTCAAGCTGAGTCAAAGGCAGTTTTTGTGTTGGTTTTTAGATCATTAAAAATATTAAGGAGGGAAATAAACATTTCATTTTATTTCAAACAAAACCATATTTTTCCAAATGCCTGGTTTCTATTTAGAGCTCTTCTCTAGGTTAGTGGTGGGGGCACCTGTCCACGTGGTGGGCCTAGTTTGGGGGCATCCAGATTCAGGATAACCGGAGTGAGGCAATGCTCCCAATTCCAAAATGGGAAGAGCCAGCGCCAGCTCTCTTGTTTATTGCACGACCAGAATACCTTCCAAAGTCTGCTGGAGCAAGGACATTCACTTCTCTTTTGTCCAACTTTGGACACTGGTTGTAAGGGTATACTACGAGTTACCAAACAAGCATCATCCTTTACAAGTCACTCTTCAAGCACAGATCTACCCAAGGATTCTGAATAATGCAGTGAATGAAACAATTCTGATGAACTATTATTAGAAAACTAGAGATGATATCTAGAAAACTAGATATGAGGGAGTCTTTTAGCTAAAATTGTTGTCCAGTGTGCCTAAATGTCAGAATGCTAATAATCACCCTGATTTTCAAATGTTTTCACTTAGTTTTCTGACTATGGAGACTTAGTTACTGGAATCGTGAAACAATGATTTAAGGACATCACTAACAAAATTACATTAGTTCTGGGAACACTTGCAGGATTGGAAGTGACTCAGAGCCTGAACTAGTTGTTAGAATGCCCTTCTAGCAAAAGGAATAGACTGCAAAACCCATTACAGTTGCAACCTCTCACTGGCAAATTGCAGCCTCATTAGTAATCTTGGCAAGATGATGGGGGTTTTACATTACTGATCCTCTTGTTAGCCCCTCAAGTGTGTGACTGAAGCGCTCTTTTGGGAGCAGTTTGTGGAAGTGAATGTTGTAAATATATTTCCTTTATAGGCAAACAGATGCTCTCTGTCTTTGGGGCTATCAAACTGGCACATTCACGAACACACAACCCACTTAAAAATAAATGGGAAGAGAAGATAGTAGTTAAACCTGCCAAAAATTAAGATCTAATGATAATTGTAAGCACATAAATTTTGTCATATTTTCCCAGTGAGCCAAGACATAAAGTAACTTCTCCCTTTCCTCACAAAACTGTCTCTTCAGTGGTGTGGACGTTCTATATAATTCTTATATATGACAAGATGATGTATATAATTCTTTTTTAAATGAAAGAATATATCAATGACATATTGACCTGCAATACATTAGCATTACTACAGGGCAATATCAGTTGTTATCAGACAGGCAGTAGGTGGTCCCATTCACTAACTCCACTAATACAAGAAATTTATATAATTAGGAACAGGTCTGCCATTAGCCCACAAGCACTCCCTCATGTGTCCCTCGCACCAGTCTGGCACACAGCAAGCACATGTGATGCATGTAATAAAGGAGCATTATTATCTCTTAACTGCGTCTAAGATCTAAGAAGGTAGCAAGACTTTTTCCCTGCTGGCGGAGCGATTGAGTAGGAAAAAAAAAAAGAGTAACAAGTAACAAAGCCAGGATAACAAACCAATATAGCAAGGAGAGTGTCAGCAACTGGCGATCAAAGCTCATTGTGAGAGAAAGGTATCCTTGACTTCAGTGTTTGCCCTGAGAACAGCAGCCTGTTACTAAAATCTGTAGGGCTCAAATACATGTCCATGCGTGTTAGGGTCTGATCATGAGAAAACACAGCCTAATAGGACAGCTGGCAAGGGTCGCCCAAGGTTCATAAGCTATTCAGACTTCATTCCTTCAGAGTATTCACCCTCATTCTCTGGCTGAATTGTCAGTCCCTAGGCTTTCAGTGCAGGGTAGAGACAAGCAGCCATTGGGTTCTAAAGGTAAAAGTGTTCAGTATAATGCAAGGACAAATTCCAATTTTTCTCATAGATTCTTTAAATGAGATTGTTGTCTCAGGTTGACTTGGGAAAGCTGTGAAGCATCCAGGCAGGCTACTTTCACATCAATAGAGCACCTGGTATCAGTTTAACACATTTCCCAATAATTGCCCACAAATGCTTTATGAAGGGCAAACAGTTCCACAAAGAAAATATAGTCTCAGATAATATTCCCAGTGATTAAAGAGCCTCAGGAAGGGGATGAGGAGAAGAAAATGCCACACCACGACGTTAACTTGTCATGGGCTGTAAACGAGGCATCTGTAGCCACAAACTCTTTCTCCTCTGTGTATTAGGTACTGGCCTCTGGGTGGCTTCTGCTTTGAAATAATTAATTATTCAAACTCTGTCTACATACCTCTCTTCAACAACAACTAACCCCATTGTGTTACAAGGACAAAAACCTTAGGTAACAGCCAGGACAGATGGCTGAAGCCAGGCAACACATTTCAGAGGTGTGCCACACCTCTGTGTTATCAAACCTGGCTTTATTGTCAAACCTTATTATCTTCGATATTTTAATTAAAGTGCCACACTTGAGGATATTCTTGTTGCTCAAAAACCTCATATTCAATTACTTTTTAATGCCTCGTTATGAAGAGAAACTGGAAAATATCATCCAACTGCAAACTAAAAGCTGAACAATCCAAAGAATACAAACTATGTCATTTAATAAAAATTTTGTTTGAGGACTTGTTATTTATCTTTTGATGGTTTTTTAACACGTTAGGGGTGGAAACACTGCAGTGTTACTCAGCCAGTGTCCCTACTGGAGTTCTCTCTTCTTTCCATAGTGATACCGTATAAGCCCCCGTCTCAAGGGAATGTGTAACAGTGCAGTGCCAAGATGCTCTGCTGAGATATTTGTGCCTTCATGCTTCCTTTTCTGCAGGGCTTTCTGCCTCTAAAAACGCATCTGAGTTAGTTTCCCCTCTTCCTCTCACTACTTTGATCTGCGCAATCATTACAGTCTACCTATTCTTAATTTCCTCTTGCTAGCCCATTTTGAAAGCCTCATGCATGATTTCCAGTTGATAAAATTGCCACTGGGCTGCCCTTTCTCTTCCTTTAGCATTGATCGTCATCACTCGTGAACAGATGCTGGGGAGGCAGATGATCTTTTCAAATGTAGCAAGGAAGACTCAAGGAGAGTGCCTGGAGGCAGATTCAACCACTTAGAAGCATGTAGTCACACGCGGTGGTGTTGGCTTTCTTCGGGTAGGGAGGGGAGTGAGAGCTGAACATCAAAGTGCAATGGAAGCGTAAAATCCTTAGTGCCGTGATTCCTCCTTTCATCTGTGCTTTTTCTCCTGGCAAGGTGTTGCAGACAGTTCTGCTTTCTATGCCACCGAACAGATTTCAAGCTTCAGTGAGTGTAAATGCAGCTCCTGGGTCTGTTTTTTATCCTATAGAAGTTCTAACGCTCACTGAAATTAATTTGAGATTGAAAATATTTTCAATCAGCAAAAGCAGGTACAAACAGTCATTCTAGGACGAACAAGGCTCACTTATTCTTCAGGCTTAAGCTGCAACACGACAGGGAAGAGCAGGAAAACTGGGAATAAATCCATCCTAGGGGACTCCTTAGGTCGGGTCAAAGTCACGTCCTGCATGGTAGCAATAGATTGGCTTGTGGGCCAGAAGCTTTGGTGCAGAACCCTGCCTGTCCTTTTGATGCTGTGTCACGTCCCAGCTGCAGTCAGCTGAAGTATTTGAAAAAGATGTGGCAAACAAAATGTACCAAATTTATACTCGGAGCTCCCTTTCTGGGTTTGTGCTGGGGGCTGGGAACAAACCAAACTCTCATAAAATCTTGCGAAGTAAAAGGCTACTAGAAGATAACGATACCCACTCTTTTAGTTATGTACCTCAGAAAACAAGTTGCTTCAAAAAAGGTTTTAACTGGGTAAAATGACTGACTGGTGCTTGGGTAGGCCTTGGACAGCAGAGGGTGGCAAAGCGCAGTTCTCAAACGCCTGGGGATGCTGGTGGGCGCTGGTGACCCGCCCCCCCCGCAGCTCGGGCTCCCTGCGCCTGAACCGGTGTTTAACATTCATTTCCAGTCCGGAGGCTTCCTCATCTATCATGTGGGATCAAGATTTATTCCCTGATCTCCTGTTGCTAGTGCTATTGCTTAACTGCAGACAGCTCTGCTGTGCTTCTCTGTCTTGTCTTTCATATTCTGTTTGCTTTTTACCGTACGTTCAGTTACTAGAAAAAAAACATTGTCATTGTTATTTCCTTGTACAGCCCAAATGTCTGTTGACTTCAGTAGGTCTTTGACGAATGTGGGTAATTCTGTAACACCTCTAACCCTTTCAATGCTCCAAAACACAGACCCATGATTATTGTACAGGAGAAATTGCTATGAAAAAAGAAGGCTATGTGTGTGCATGTGTATAAAAAACTGAAATGTAATATAAAAAGTATAACATACAAGTTAACATAGCAAGAATTCCAAACTGAAGGAAGTAGAGATCTTAAGGCCTTTTTTTTTAGTTTTGTCAAGAAATTCCAGAAATACTTACTAATTTAATTGCTTGAAACTGTACCAACAGGCAGCCTAAACCAATTAATGTTTACTTATTTCTGAAGCACTTCTTACTTTTGTGAGTAATCTCAAAACTTTTCCCATCTGTGGAGGCCCGGCCTGATTTAAGAAAGAATTCTCTAATGTGATATGAGCAGTATCTCATGAACTCTGGTTCAACCTATGATATAAGCTGCTAATGGCAAGCATTTTGAGTAATCGATTGTCCATATAAGATTAAAGTAAAAAGAAAAAAAAAGATTTCCGCAGTTTACAGCTTACAGTAAAGTCTAAATAGATACTCTGTAAAACTATGTTTCTGTGTAAAACAAATTTGGCTACCACTGCTGAACGATATCAAAACCAAAAGTTACCATAGTTCGTAGTAGGCTATGCTCAGTGATGTAACATCAGTTAACTTTTATCAGTGTCCTCCCAGGAAGGGAATGTTCTTCAGTCTTGCTCGTTTAGGAATATAATCTTTCTCTGATCTTTGAAGTGATGAAACGAAGGAGTAGATCACGGAGGCACAGAAATTAGAGCAAGAAAAGAGCTATTAAACCATATAGCTCATTATTCCATCCCTAAAAGGCTACTCTGCAGTGCATTCTTGGGTACTTTGTCCAGTATATATAAAAACCTGGGAGCATGGAAATAATGAAGGAGCAATTCTAGTGTGCAGAAATGTCAGTCCTTTTCTCTCTGCTTTGATCCAGCTATAGGATGAAGCAAAGCAGTAATTGCTGCCATTATAGAGAACAAATCTATTTGCATTTCTACAGTGCTTCAGCTCGAGCTGTGAATGTCTAATCAGTCCTATTGCTGGAAAAATATTTTCCAGCCTCTTGTCAAATCTATGTCTGATTGCAGCACATTACTGCATAGCCGCTTAACTCCACCCATGTCCTGGCCTCAGTAGAGGGCTCTGGTGAGAATTGTTGAAGCCAATGCTGGCGTGTAGGAAACATAATATAGCAGTGTCAGTGGTTCAGTAAATATTCCTTTCACCTCTAATAGAATACTGCCCAGAATAACATGCAAGGGTACCTGTACTTCTAGAAGAACTGTAAAATTGTGAATAATGCATGTATAAAGGTCCCATTGCACACTTTTGCAGGAATAGTGACATTTGGCCCAATCTCCTTACGAGCTTTAGCTATAATAATTACATTTCATTCTCACACAGGCTTCCTGTGCAGTTTTGATTGTAGGCTGTATTTCTTGTTCCCTGTTCCACAGGCTTTATCAGAGTGAGAGGCACTATTGAGCGACTGCTACATTCTGATGCAAACATAACTGCACAATGTGACACATATTTATAAATGCACCCTGAATCTGAGTAAGTTGCACCTGCTTTTCTAACAATCAGTAGTAGCGTTCTGTCTTCACAAACCTAGAAATTTAAGGTCAGTTTACGCTTAGTACACAGTTCTCAGGTCTGATACAGCGTCTTCCATTACCCAAGCACAGAAGCGTTGTAACCTGACCAGGTTAAAGATCCCTATAGGAAAATGAAGTGGCTGGAACAGCGCAGAACTGGCACACTGTCACACTGCTCGTGTGAGCAATGGACATGCTAGAGGTGGGGACAGATTATTCATTACTCCTAAGTTCCAGCTCTGCTCGCTCCTTGATAGCCGTTCTTCAGCCGAAGGAGCCCTAATATACCACGTAAAGGGAAAATCAGTCATTCCATCAGCTGTCATAGACTTGGTGAAAAAAAACCCAAAAGTGTAACTTGCAATGAAATAATCAGCCTTTTCTCACAGGGGGAGTTTGCTTTCCTCCTTTTTATTATCAGTTCATTTATGTTAGTAAATAGTGTGTGTCTTATAAAGCATTATATCACATGGATTTGGTTTACTGATAGGCAAATGTTTATATGATTCATCTGACAGAATTGTTCATGGCTAGAAAAGGGAACTCTTTCTCCAAGCTCTTTAAATACTCAAAGATCAATAAAATATACAAGACGTGTTCAGAGCAGTGCCAGGGCCTGGCAGTCATGCCCAGTGAATAGCGATGGAAGTCCAAAGCTATTCATGCAGTTACTCTGCATTTACACCCTATTGACAGGAATCAGTGTCTAGGAGTGACATTTCATCTGAGCAAGTGAAGAAAAAGAGCCACAACAGTTTTTTAGTGTTATTTTCAGCCAGCCAAATCCCATATCCTTGCCTTATTCATGTTTGTATTTAATTTGACGTAATTCACATGAGTTAGGCAAAAGTTACTTGTCCCCTGTTTTTTTACATACACATTTGAGAATTATATCCCCTGTAATCCACTGTTACTATGTTAAAGCTGTTCCAAAGTCAAAATCTGTTATATAAATCTCTCAATCTTTTCTCATCAAAAACATTTATTCTTCATATATTTACAAAGTAAATTTTCCATGTGAAAGCAGCCAATACCTTACAACTGCATTTCCAGTTAATCAATTTAATTATCATTCATTTGCCTCACCCAGGAAACATTTAAGGCAATTTTCCACTTAATCATTTCAACTAAAAGCTACAGCAGTAGCTTTAGATTTTAAAGATTGTCAAACCTTGTCCTGTAGAATGGGAAATTTTATTTGTTAAACTAGACACACAACCATTATGAAGACCCTGCAATGGGAATAGCATGTCCTGTAACTAGGCAAGTGCAAGCCTTGGAGCTTAGAAAAGTGCCCTTCATGAGACGCATCAAGTCAATCTGTCCTAAAGATGTTGCTTCCACTGTTCAGAACGTTCAAACTGTTCAGAAATGCTGTAGTAAAACTCACTTTTATACATCAGACTTGTGCCTGTGTAAGTCTTCTTAATTGGATCCTAGTGCTAGTAAAATAAAATACAGTTCTTTAGAAAGTTGTTCTGCCTGGAGGGGAAAGGAAATGAAAAACTGGAGAGGGAATGAAGTAGATCTTGACACATCTGTAGATTTATGCTAGAGGTTCAGTCATATATCCTACAGGATCCTATAGGTTTGTATCCTACAAACCAGAAGGAATAAGTAATAACTTCCACCTAATGCCTCTACTAGCAATAACTGACCAAATTTCCTGGCAATTCCTAACCTTAAGCAGGACCTGTCCTGGGTACAGGATATAGAGTATAGGTATAGCATGCGTATAGGGTAGAGCCACAGAATGCACTGCTGTGTGGTTGGGGTTCGTGCAATATGAACTCCGTTAACAGAAGAAAAAAATTTTACATAGGGCTTTTTACAGGGTTAAAGCCTGTGAGGCAGAAGTTTATGGATCGCTCTGGTATGGTCCAGATCTGACAAAAACCAGCATGCACTCTGAATATCTAGTACATTCTTGGTAGCGTGGACAGGAGGTTTTCATTTGCATTGTCATTCACCTGTTTGCCACAAGTTAGGTAACGGTGTTTGGAAGCTCATGTCCTGCTGATTCATGCTGAATCATACTAGGACAAATACTTTCACCCTGAGAAGTTATTTACTGTCCTAGAAGGTTCCTAAAGTTTATCATAGTAGTTTCTTGTCACATTAGACCTATCTGTATGCCTGTCATTCAGTTAATTATCTTTTTTCCCAAGAAAAAAAATTGCGTTTTCCACTTGACCAATGAACATCATTGCACATTAATACTCTTGTATCCCTAGAAAGAGCATCTAGCCTGGACACAAGAAGTCTTGTCACTCTCCTCCATCCTTGTTTGCTGTAGCAAGGATGCTGTTTAAAAAATAAAACCAAACTTAAAATATTTCTTAAAGGTTAGACGAGTTTCTTTTCCTGTCTACACACTTACAGAGATTCTGAGACTTTCAGAGGTCTAAATTTTGGATTTCAAATACTAAGGAAGAAAATCTGGCACAAGACTGAACCATGACCCAAGAGATAACCACACCCTTACTTAGAAACGTGAAACTTAGGGTTGATATTCTTAAGTGCCCGGTATTCCTATGGGAGATTGAACCAAGCCCAGGTAGATATCTGAAAGCTTAACAAGGTCCCTGTCTATCCTAAAAATATTCAACTGTTCAATCAAAAAATATATTTTACATTTCAAAACTGCACTATAAGTTAAATGTCCATCTAGGGTACCTGACAATCTCTACTTATGGTGCGGGTATGAATTCCTCTTTTCTTTGTTCTTGTGCACTTGTATCACAATTTGGCTGAGTTAATCCAATAAAAATGCTAAAATGGTTTCAAACAAATTTCTCTATAGTTCATTTAATGTCCTATTTTACAGCAGGTTATTCTCTAATCTAATTTACATTATTCTGAAATCACAAACTGATCCTAATTATCTTTTAATGGTAATACAAGCTCATTTAATGGGAAAATCAGGTGCTCCTGTGAAAACTGACTGTAACGGTTTCTTGCAAACATAAGATCATGGGTTTTATGTATTTTGATGGCAAATTCTAAATGAAAATATTGTAATATTTTATATGTAAAATTCCATATTTACACTATTTTTTAAAAGGGGGGCAAAAATATTGCTGTTTCAGAATCTTTGGGGGGGTTTTCGTTCTGAAATTTAGAGAATAGCTGAATTATTTGTGAATTAGTTCAGAGTGAATAATAACCAGAAGCATGAGTCTGTCTTCCACATAGATTGGTCACACATTAGTATTTAGCAATGTTTCTGTACTTGGAGAAGGAGTTCAAAACATTATTGCTGCTAACTTTCTTAACTCAAAATACTTTTCTTCTGAATTTCTGCTGAATCAGACTTTTTTTTTTCTTTTTAATCATTTAAGTCCTCAAGGTTTGAAGACTTTCCCTAGACAGGTCTTTTATACTAATGTTCTCAACTGTCCTGAAACCTATTTCTGAAAGTAGGATTCTGCCGTTACATGGAGTTCTGAAGAAAACTCAAATAAAAGTTTTTTTTGACAGTGGGAATGTTCTTGAGGTTGAAAAGAAAAGACAAAATGATCCTCATATATCCCTCTGTCAATATAATAATGAGGTGATACTGAATGATATTAAAGGTTAGCACATTTGAAGCTGATCAAAGGTGAAGAAAACTGATACAAACTTTTGTTCTTGGTCTGTAGCTAATCCGTGATACTTAATGCTATCAGATGTTGTTAAAGCCATGGATTTAGCAGAGTCTTTAATAAAGTCAGACATTTATATTGATAATGAGATGGGATTAGGGGTCTTCACGTTTCAGAATACAAAGCACTCACTCAGCTGAGAACCAGAAACTTCACTTATAGATGGCAATTTTATAATTGGTTGCAACAGGTTTTCTTGAACTTACAAAAATTCTTGAATGTTTTGACCACGCTAAATTCTTCAGGATATTAACATCTTATATGTAAAGAAAGAACCTTGCATGTATAATTGCTATAATAATGTTAATCTTTGAAGTAACTCATTGGTGAACTGAATTCATTGCTGACTGAATAAATTAGCTAATTAATTAGTGAATCTGATTTACCTGACTCCTTGACTGACTTGTTATTTTAGTGCAGTATGTGACAACAGTTGTGTAATCTGAGAACTCAGAATAATTGTTATTTAATTACAATGTTTTCAACTCCTGTAGGTAATACACTGTCACTATCTAATTTTCCCTCTGTAAACTAGGTGTTTTCACAGTTCTCTTTTCATAGGGAAGTCTCTCAGTGTCACTAATATTTTTCTTAGAATTCCATCACCTTCTGTACAACGGTGATTTAGGCATTTCTTAAATAAACTGCCGTTATTGTATCTGGAAAATCTTATATTTATGTCTGATTTTTGTAGATTTTATTTTTACTCTCATGAGGGTATCCGTCTCAAAATCTGCATGTAAGATTCACAATTATTCAATATCTATCGGAGGTTCTCTCAATTAATAATACTGAGTCAAGTAAATCTTGATGTAATATTTAAATCTTTGTAGTGCAATAAAATATTCACTGGCTCTATGATTTGGACACAGTACAGTTGACAGAGTTTCATGGCTCATTCGCTCAAGTAATTATGTGATTTTAGTCATCACTCAAAGATCAAGTGCAGCTTTTTCATTGCAAAGAGATTCAGGTTTTTATGTATATAATGCATAATGTCTCTGATTTAAATGGAGCTCAGGAACACAGGGATCTTAAAGCTGTGTTATACTCATTAGAGGAATATTAAAAACACATTAAATAATATTGTGCAGTTGTGAGCTGTGGTGAATTGGTTTGTATGTCTTTGATGCAAAATGTTGTAAAACTATCGCACAGTAAGGGCTATTTGAAAGTCAGTCTGAAAAAAGAGGTGGTTTTTTTTTAAAAAAACGACAACCTGAAATACCATTTCTTGACAGTTTCTGGCTGTTTGGTGACCTCAACTAACTTTTCAGCTCATGTAGGTCCAGACCTTACTCTCTTTTTTTCACCCCTCACTTACTTTTGCTACCTTGTTAGCGTTACTTAGCAAAACCTAGGATTGCATCCTGAAATTTTGAACCTGGGCAAAATGTTTTTTCCATTTTAAAGGAAAGCATCTCTATATCCCAATAGATATTTGCCATGGTCAAATGTACTACAGAAGACTAACCAAAATGAAATTCATACTGACATGTAGCAATTCTTTACCTTCTTGAGCACAACTCCGTAGGAGGTTGTTTTTAAGTAAGCGAAGGCTCACGCAGTCAGGCTTTCCAACCACTCTGGCATTCCTCATAGTCTCATTCAAGCCAGTCCTAAAGCACCAAACACAAGTAGGGTTGGTCTTTCCTAAAGTCAAAGGACTTGGCTTACTCAGGCATGACGGCCTTGCAATTGAGATACAGCAAAGGGGGCAGCTCCAGCAAACACAGTAACCCCTGAGCTTGCTTTCCGTGATACAGCAGTGACAGACTAGCACTGGCCTCTGCCAGCATCTTTCATACATGCACCTTGCTGAAGGCCATGACTGGGTATGTTTGCATGTGTTTCCATTGATTTCTCCCAGTTTCAGTGTAAGGACAGTCTCTTGCTTTGGTCCTGTACCAATAAAGGTGGATCGCAGAACCTAAGAGAAATATTTTGAAGCGTGTTTCAGTTCTCTTCACTTTTTCTGTTACCAGTGGCCCCCAAACTGACTGATACAGAAATCTGGGCTGGCCTTTTTTCATCCACATTCAGTATCTGCTTATCGTTTGAATAACTCTAAACAGCCATCACTTTCCCAAAAGTCCAATACCACAGGAATATCTAACGAGCTAAGCTATCTATAGTACCATGGTTACTGAAATGCAGCCCTTGTTACTCATACCCACATACATCATATCTCTGAAGTAAAGTGTGTTTCTTTCCTTTAGGCCTTTCCACCAAAACTTCTGATTTAAGAAGCAAAAAGAAGATAATCTGTGACGACTAAAAAAAACCTTGGTGGTAGATCTTTTCCATTGCTCATTGGGAAATGCTAAGCAAAAGCACTTCTTACATCACCTAATGTCCTACCAAGACCCCACCTGAACCATTAGTCAGATCTATAAATGCTAAAGCTATCCATATAGTTCTAATACTCAGCTGTTGAGCAGTCATCGTGCTCCAGGTAATTAGGTATGCAGTGGATTTGTAAAGACAGTTTCTTTTCCATTCTTCCAGTTATTTCTATAGCCAAAGGGGTTTTCTTCTTGTGCCATCTATACAGAATGCCTTACAGTAAATTTATTATTGGTTTAGTGTTACCTGAGACACTTTACTGAGGTTTTCTCTTGCTTTGATTAGCTAGCAAATGATTTATTGAAGAAAAGCTCATGATAATATCCTTTCTGGTGACAAAACTGATTTAAAAGATGACAAAAAGGAGATTATACTAGTACATAGAGCACTTTGAAATAACGAATCACTGTCGCCAAAACATCTGATGTGAAGCATTCTGCTGTATAGAAAAAGTTATAGGAATATATTGGTATGATAGAAATAGAAAGATCAGAATAAAGGAATTAGTATTTCATTTTCACCTCTCCTATTTATGTTTTTCAGCATACATTTTAAATTCTAACTAGTGCCTTTTTATTACTGTTGTGATATCGATAAGTCAATCACTGTTACCTCATACATAAGCAAAAATAAAATCATCTACTTTTGCTACTGTTGCCTTATTAATATTGCTATTTCTTGTGAAAAGAAAGAAATGCAATACAGATTATTTTCATCTTTTGCTTGCATGATTACAATCTGTAGCTATGTTGAACTGGCTTCAGGCTACAAGATAATCAGGTCTAGATAGAGTAAGATTCTTTAGGGAGTTAGAATATGAGATGGAAAGTTCTCTGCAGATTAGCAAAAACATTTGGCAAGAAAGATTTAAATTACAAGTCTCATTCATGCTACATAGCATAACTGCACAAACACTTTAAATCTGGAATTATGCTTTTAAACCTTTAATATAATAAAGACCCTTAGCAGTGAGATTCAGCAGTGATGTTACAATGAATAATAAAACTGAAGAAAATACAACTTCTCATAAAATCATCAGGCAGATGGGGCTGTCTGTTGAGGATATGGTATGTGTGTTGTACATCTTCACTTAGCAGTTTCTGTTACATTCTAATTATGTCCCCTACAGCTTTAAATTAGGAGTATATTCTTTTAGAACTGATAGGTTTCCCCATTAGCTTGCATGTGAGGATGAAGGTACTTATCAAAGAAACAGCATCCTATAAACTAACCTGCCAATATGTATTTAATGACATAATTCTTTCAGTTTGCTCTAATGCACAGGGGTAGGTGCTGCGATGCCACTTTATGCAAGCTGAAGATTTGGCCAGAATTTTTAGGAAACAAAACTCAGCACAAGTTTTCTCACCTGACTGCACCATTCAGGCATATTTTTACCATAAGAGATTTATAGGATTTTTTTCAACTTGTATTTGTCTCATCTCACATGTACCTAAGCTACCTTATGGAAAGGTACCCTGCTTGTCATTGTCATCTTGTCCCCCTTTGTTCACTGTTCATGCATATATAGCCCCTCTCAAGAGTTTGTTTGGACACCACGTTGCCTTGCGTTCCCAGAAATGCTATTTGGGTTTTTTTTATCAGGTGCATTTAGGTATAGTACAGCTTTTTGTTAAATGTTTAGATGTTGGGTATGCTGCTCACTGATATGTTTCTTATATAGCCTTTCTCATCCACCTATATGGCTAAAACTCTTGCCAGGCTTTCATCTTTCCTGTCTTGATGACTCCAGTATCTTTTTCCTTCACAGATCTGATCCCATTTGTGTCTATTCACAATGCTTCTGTTAAAATCGTTCTTCCAGTCCCTTGACAGCTTCTTCCTTTGCATCTCTCCTCCAGCCTTCCCATTCTGTTCTGCATCAGACATGCTCCGCTTGCCTCTACTTTAAAACTACACATTATGTCTCTTTTACTAGCAGTTTGCTGGATAGACGTTTTACTACTTAGAACTTCCTGACAAGAGCTTCCCAAAAACCCCCAAAGCAATTTCGCTATCTCTTTTTAGATCCCTTCTTAAAACCGGCCGTTGCTAAAGGAAACTCTTGCAAAAAATAGGCTTCAGTTGAGCTGCATCTAGTACTGCATCCAAACTCCTTTCCTCAACACGTGGCAATAAAAGGTTAGTAGCAGCAGTACTATGCTAGTAAAAAACCTGGACCTTTTACATATGGAGATTCTTCCCCCTTTTTTCACACCGGCAAGCTTTAATTCAGTTGAGCTTCAAAAATGTAAGGACCCGGTGCTCAGAATCATTAAAGCCTTGCAGAATTTTTGTTCTGGTTCTTCAGTGTCTGTTATTTCCTTTGATTTTTTGTCAGTCTAAAATTTATTTTGCATTATTGTACTGAGATTTTATGTGGTCTACTTGCCGATTCGTACTGGAAATTATGGTAGCTAAAGGTCAGTTTCCCAGAAGATGATTCTTACTTCAGCCAGTCAAATGTTTACATAGTATCTCCTCTACTGTGTAATGAGAACATTGTATGTAGCATTTTTTAGAGATGAGGCACTTGGTAAATGACGGACTTGCATAATCTGGAAAATTCTGAATTCGCTTGTGTTTCATTACATTACTGTTTTTTTCTTTTCCTCTTGAAGTGGCAAAATACTTGCTCTAGCCTGATGGGTACCTCCCCATACTTTCAAAAAAATTATGTTTGGTTGTAGAAAATGTCATGTCTCCTGCAGTAAAGCTAATCTGAGTTTTATTCCTCTATTGCATTGCTTTATTAATATTCCAAATCACAGAATCACATAGGTTGGAAAAGATCCAGGTCCACCTCTAAACCACATCCCTAAGGTATGGTGACTCAACCGCTTCCCTGGGCAGCCTGTTCCAACGCTTGACAACCCTTTCAGTGAAGAAATTTTTCCAAATATCTGATCTCCTTGGTGCAGCTTGACACCGTTTCCTCTTGTCCTATCGCCTGTTAATTGGGAGAAAAGACCAACCCCCACCTGCTACAGCCTCCTTTCAGGTAGCTGTAGAGAGCGATAAGGTCTCCCCTCAGCCTCCTTTTCTCCAGGCTAAACAGCCCCAGCTCCCTCAGGCGCTGCTCGTAAGACTTGTTCTCTAGACCCCTCACCAGTTTGCCCTTCTCTGGACCCGCTGTAGAACCTCGGTGTCCCTCCTGTAGTGAGGGGCCCAAAACGAAACACAGTATTCAAAGTGTGGCCCCACCAGTGCAGAATACAAAGGGATGATCACTTCCTTAGTCCATGACCAAATCAGTTATTCACAAACATTACTTGCAGTACCGAATCATCACTAAGTCCAACTGAGAAGTCCTCAGCGACTGTTTATTCCTGACCGATCTACTTGCCATTTCTTTCTGAAGTATAATGTTTCTAATCATCTAGTTGCTGCTCACACAAATAAATTGTTGAATTTGCATATTTATTCATGACAATAAGAAGTTGATACAGAGGTAGAGCAACTCCAAATCAGCTCCCTGCTCTGTATTGATTGTGTGTAGCTCCTTGAACAGTGGTATATTCCTAGATGCTAAAAAGACATGGTTTGAGACACTTCGTCACCTAGCAGAATTCACAGCTTCAAGTTACCTATACAGAGCTGGAGGGACAGAGCAGGGAAAAAAAATAAAAGTTCAAAGTGTAGGCTCAAGCTCAGACTTCCGTCACCAGGGATGAGGGTCCAAATCGCCTGATACTACATCACACTTCCACATTCATGCACTTTCTAGCTGCTTAGTTTAATGAATAATGGCTAATGATAAGCAAGATGGAGCAGCTGCTAGGCACTGGGAACCTAGAGTCTCTCTCTGGCATGTTGTTAGTATCTAGGAAAAATGAACATGAACAAGATGAAGCAGGGTTTTGAATCTAAGGCTCACATATCTTGCTCTAACTGAGTTGAATGAAAAGGGACTGTGAAGTGGAACTACCTCTTTTTCACTCAGCTTTGGGTTTTGTGAGGGCCAGGTCTCAGCATCACTCTAACAGACCTCACTGGCAAGACCTGTCATTCACTAGCTTGTGAATCCCAAAGGATCTTCAGGCAGCCAGTACATGCATTACCTAGTGCTGGACAAGCCACCCCAAAAAGACCTTTTGGGATTTAAGAGGGTGAAAATAAAGTGTAATAGGGCTCTAAGGCAGCAGCTCTGAGGATTTAGATTTTCAACATACGTGGAAGTCTCCCGTCTAAGTCCTTTCATAGATCTGTGCCTCATTCTTTTTGTTACACAGAATGCTACTTGCCACTTCATTTTGGGAAAATAAAAGAATGCTATCTCAAGCAAATAATACAGTATTCTAAATGATACACACTTCGCAGTACAAATGCAAAAGCTAGACATATACAGAAAATAGCAGTTACTTTGTAGTAATTATCAGAGAAGTATCACATTGAACACAGAGGTAAAGGTCCCATAGTTTAAGGGGCAACCACTTTCCCAAAGAACTTACAATATAGATTTAAAAACAAGATTTAAAAAAGCTTATGAAATAAAATTACTCTGCAAGTGTATTTTAAGTTAAGATTGTTTTAAATTAAGATTTTCAAAGCCACATTGGAAATTAGGGTTACATTGATTTGCAACTCGGCTTCTATTTCCTTTATACAGCCTTGAAGATCTCAGTTCTGATATTCTAAAAGAATAGAAAAGAAAATTTAGCATTCTAGGTTAGTAAAAAAGTAAAAAGTAAAGTAAAAAAGATGATTTTACAGACAGGAAAGATGGAAGTACCGTCCTACTAAACAGGTTCAGAGCTGCTAATAGTGTTAACTTGATTTGTGTCAATAGCCTACTCTGTGACAACAGTGAGCACTGGGTTGGGGATGTGCTCTAGTGGGACAGGAACATTCTGGAGGAAATGCAGAGTCACTGACACTTTGACTTATTTACAACTTTTTAACAGATATTTTAATGATTTTTTTAACATGTATATTAAATGGATTGTTGAAGATGAATAAAGCAATCAGATTTGCTAAAACTTGGTGAGTGTAAACTTGCTAAGAATAACCTAGATATATCAAATGAAGTGACAGCAGCCCTAAAAATCAATAAGACTATTATTTTTTTTAGTTCTAGTTTATAATAGCAATAGGAACATCAGTGCAGGGTATTTCCTTGGGATTAATGTCCCGCTGTCATTGGGGCATGCTTTCCTCATTGGATTTCCATCAAGAACACTTACGTTGTGTAATACTGGATTATCTTTAATATCACTATCATTGGGAGCTCAAGTATCCAGCTGAGATCCAACTTTTCAATATATAGTGGAAAAGTTACACTACATCATCAACTAGTTCTCTAAAAAGAGTTGGTATTAATGTTTCTCATAGATAAATTGCTTTCTTGTTTAAATTTGACTGTGTATTAGACTGTGTCACCTGAATAATCACTGTCACTGAAGACAATGATAAAGCCAGAGTGACTTTTTTGAATAATAAAAAATTACAAGCTGGAATACGCAGGGTTAGAGTCTGATCTCAGCTTTAACAGTCTAAAATGCAGAGTAACTCCTGTGATTTAGAAATGATATTTATCTTCGTTCTAATCTGTAAAACTGAGAACAGGATCTGATGTCACGTGCAGGATAATAAAAGCAATTGTATTTAAAATGTAAATCTAAAAAATACTAAAGACATGACATACACAGCTTGTGATATATCTAGAAAAATACAACAAGGTAAATTCCCATTTTTAAAGTGGATGCGTGAGTATATCCTATATGACCGCGAATTTATTAAATTCTTTTCCTGAGAGCAAACTCTTGGCTGGTATAAGGTGCCATAGTTCTGCTAATTTTACAAACCTCAGAGAACTTCCCCCCAGTGCAGAACTGCCCTTTGATTTCTAGTTTTCAAAATAGCCTCTACATGAACTTTTTGTGTAGTTTTGAGAGATCACAAGAAACCAAATATTGAGATGACTATAAAATTAAAATTGAAAACAAAATAAATTATTTCTGGTTTAAAGTTATTTAACATTATTTTAAAGTTAATATAGTTATTTAAAGTGAAGGAGGGTTTGCATTTTGTATGGCTTTGTCTAGTGAGAAATCACTTATAAGTTATTTACTATTTACTTTAATGTATTACCTTCATTAAAAATACACAGCTTTTAAAGAAAAGATAAACCAGTGTGTTTTAAAAGTTAATTTACAATAGGAAATTATTTCTGTGCATGTTTCCATACGTGTTAGATGGAGAAGGTACAAGTACAGGTTCATGTGGCTTATTTAGGCCAGTAGTTTCTCACATAATCCAAATGTCTGCACTTAGTTGGGTTTATGTTTGAAAAATTGGACCTTTGCCATTTTGGCATTACCAAAATGTATTAAGTACTTCATGAATTTTTTTATTATTTTTTTTTTAATAGCACAATATTCTGAGTTTGCAGTTCTCTTTTATCTCTTGGACAAGGGTTAACATCTCAGTGACCAAATCAGCACCATTGTTTAGTCCGTTCTTCAGTTTTATTTCCATTTTCAGTGCAGCCAAGAACCAAATGGTATGTGAACTAAGACCAGGTTCTGTGAGTCTTCTGCTGTACTAAACTGTATGGCAAACCTCCTCTGTCAGTGAAAGACTCCTGAATCCAATTTTGTCCAGTTCATCTGCAACTCTGTACATCCAGTAAGCAGAGACATACTGAAAATATTTAGTAATGTATAAGAAACAATGCTAAAGACCAGGATGATGTTTACACTGGGTATTTAAAGAATTATCATGACTACGTTTACCAGATAGTCAAAACTTCATTTTATTTATTATTTTAAAATATTTTAAACCGAGTCAGAAGAGTAACTCTGGTCAAAACCGCAAGCAGGTTTGGGGAATCATTTCTAAAAGGCAGGCATATGTTCACTTCCATTACTTGTGACTTTTGAGACAATCGCAAATCAGGACAGCGGCACCACAGTCAGTTTTTGAAGAACTTATTCCCTAAAGCAAACATATTTATACTGGGGATAAAAAGACTAACTTCACTGCAGGGTCTTGAATCGTTATTCTTTGGGAATGGAGAGAAAGTGAGCTCATCAATCAAGGAGACCCACAGCTGGATAAATTGTTTTAGAACAATTGGTGGCTAACTGTTTGCTAGGCAGCTTATGTAAATACATACACAAATACTTCGAACCATTGGGGAATTTTGTGGTGACCTATCTGCTTCCTTCTCAATGTAATAAGGTTACTATACTTCAGAAAATCCACAGCTTGGTAAAGTATCTGAAAACAATTCGTAATTAACTCAGGCTGATTGTTTAGTAGCACTTTATCTGTCACTCAGATCTTCTGCACTTACGTGACTTCAGAAACATCTTAGGAGTATAGCTGAGGGCAAAATGTAGCTAAGTATGTGAATGCATATAACTCTGTTTAAACAATTTTTTAAAGTCTGTAATTAGAAGAGCACAGTTGTCAATTTATACGTTGTGTTTATCGAAAAGGTACTGAACACCATGGGGTTTTTTAATAACTAGATTGGGAAAGTACAAAAATTAAATTACTACAGATTCTACCAAGTGAATTGCTTTTTTTAACATATGTTAAGATTCTTGTTAAAATGCACATCTCGGATACCATTACCTAGTTATATACACCAATTTTAACATTTCCTATGAAATAGTGAGGATTTAGCAGTGCATTTTGAAGTGTGACTTTCTTGCCTTACTGTCATTGTGAGTTGTCAAATATCTGTCTCATTTGGAGACCTTATCTGGAACTCGGAATACAGCTAACGTTTAAAAGCTGATAGAATAAAACAATTCATTTAGAAATATTAGAGCAAGCCACAGAGCTGATAATAGAACTGCCTTTGTTTAAATGTTCTACAGCATTAGACAAATTAGTCTTAATAATGTCGTCTTAAGCTTACATTACCTTTCTTTTTGAAAAATAAACAGCTAAAAGCATTGTCCTCTGCTACCAGCCAATGACAATAATTCAGAAAAATCTTTGCTTTGGAATTGTCTGTGATGTTTCAATGCAGTACTTGAACAGTTGAATAGGAGATAGAATTCTTATATGATAGCAGTTTATGTTCAGTATTCACGTGATACAGTTATTTAAAAGAAGCTGAAGAGAATAAGAATCTGCTTAATATTGTAAATTAAGCATAAGTGTTATATACTCTGTCTGCATGCCTGTCTTATCTTTCCCCTGACAGGTTGATAATGTATGGTTTTGTGAAGGCCATGCTACACATTGGCCAGTTAAAAGGATGGGAATTCCACTTCACTGACTGTTTATTTTTTGGATCGTTGATGTCTGCCACAGATCCAGGTAACCATTTAAAATAAATCACTTTTTCAAAAGTCAGAAGAGTAAATAAGACATAGCAACTGCGTGTGCCGTAGAAATGTTCAAAATCTCTGTTTTTGATTTTTTATTCCCATAGCTGTTAAATGTTTGATATTCTGACAATCATAAGTCAAATTGGCTCCCGATATCCCTAGTTTTTGTTTTAGTAACTGGTTTACCTATGTTTACCTCACAAACTATATGAATGAAGTTGCTGGGGAGATTAGAAAAATGTTGTTCTCCAGTCTTCAGGATACCAGTCTCGTCATTGCTGATGTGAAAACTGCTGTAATGCTGGAGCCTCATGGTTAATAATTTAGACATTGCATTCATGTGTGATCTAACACAGGTTAAAGATATGGGAAACATAGCTTTCAGATTTGGCCATATAAGGTTTATAAGGTATCGGTTTACAATGTGAATGCAGTTTTTCATGATAAATACAAGTCTAAAAGATAGATACAAAGACAGATACCAAAAGATAGTCTAACAATACCAGACTTGAATTTGCAGGTGAGATTTAAAGCCTACAGTTACAGTAAATACCAAATCTGGGAAACAGACTCGGGGAATTTTAGAATCACAGAATTGCAGAATCGTTTAGATTTGAAGGGGCGTCTGGAGGTCTTCTAGTCCAACCTCCTAATCAAAACAGGGCTAACCTCAAAGTTAGCCAAGTTTATAGATTTATTCAGGTTTTGTTACATTGAAAATGTCAATATCAGAGTACTCTGATATGAAAAGGAAAGTACTGCTTTTTGCAGCTGTGGGACAATAGTGAAGGAGGAAGTGAAAAAGGATTTTTTGATACGTTATGTACAAAGAGACAAAGTACAAGGACTGCAAGGGTACATTGGATTTTTGCAAAATTTTCAGTTGAGCTGTTACAGGAAGTGGGACAGAAGGCATTTGGTGATGCACATGACATGCTGCATTAGTGTTAACTACCCTTGAGAAGCCTCTCTGAGAAACTTATGAATAAATCTTTCAAATTCATGGCTATTAAAAGAAATGACAAAAAGCAACATTGTTCTACAAATTTGTTCCATTCTTTAAATGAACCCTCAATATTTAACAAAAGACATTGAGCTTGTGATTTATCATTCTGATGGTTTAAAAATATGGTGTATAACAATTTATTTCCACAAAACTGGTTGTTGCAAGATTGCTGTAAAAGCTGCATCGAATTGTTATTCTCAAATTAATCCAAGCATCCAATATGCTGCCACTTATAAAATCGTCCAAGTACATTAATAAGATTCAGCACATGATTGGAGCCTATCCTCAGAGCAAGAGAAAAACACAGAAACTGAAAGCACAACGAAAAACTAGGAAAATAAATTGCTTATGGAATAAAAGGTTGCTTACAGCTTCCAAGTACATTTCTTGATTGTGCTATGAATAGAGTTTTTCAGCTGGCTTAGTTTCTTTTCCCATTTTCCAGTCCAATACGATTTAGTTTCACAAATGAACGGGTTGACTTATGAGGAGAAGTATATAAGACAAATGCACTGATTTTGATTATAATAGTATTAAATCACTACTGATTAATCTGGAACAATCATGAGGGGAAAAAAAAGAGAGGCTCCTCTTGTGCTGGAAGGAATGAGAAGTGAAAAGGATTACTTCTCCCAGATTTTTAAATCAGCTTGAAAACTGCAGTTGAGAGAACTACTTCTAGTGTGACAAACTATCATTGATTAATAGTGTTTGTAATTACTCTTCTGCTTATGTAGAGTGTCTGTGCATATCCAAGAGGTTTTTTAATGGTCAGTCTTGCTTCCTCTGTTATCTATTCACAATATTCTAAGCTGTTTCATGTTTTCACTAATTTTATTTGTAAAGTTTAGTCCCTCAAAGACTTAGAGAACTTTGATTGAAATTTTTTCTTAATTTAACAGTAGACATTGATGAAAATATTTGTGTTGTAGGATTTGCTAACGAATTATAAACTCAAGCCATGTAAAGAGCTCATTGGAATTCCAAAATCAGTTAAAATATGGTCCCCTGGAGGACCGATACATCCTAGAGTATAAAATAATCAGTCTAATGATTTTATATGTGATATCTAGCTTTAAAAAAATAAAGAAATCTTTGGTAAAATGTTGTTAGTGTTATAGAAGCATGATAGAATAATAAATTACTGTCTTAAGATGAAATAATAAATTCCTGTCAGATTTGCTACCTGATTTTTCATTTAATTCTTCACCTTGTAGGATTATAAGCTCATTTCAAAAAAAGATTTAATTTCCCTTGGCTGTGGAAAGCAATTAAGTCTCAAAAGATGTTAAAAACTGAGCTGTTGACTTGACAGAAGTTGTTCTGATTGAGTTTCTTATTTGTAAGACTAAAGATGACTGGTAGATGTTTACATGTTAAATAAAGAATTTTACTACAAGGGCAGTAAACAAATGCACGCCAGCTAAAAGTTGCTAATATTGTTAAAAAGAAGGAAATAATCTCATACCACTCTGTAGGTTTTAGTTTTGAAGGGTATTTGAAGATCTTTAGTACAGAGATTTTTGCATGAAATTAGTTCAGAAGAATTCCTCTTACATGCTAGGGTTTCCCTTATCTAGGAAACCAGCACTTGAACTAAGTTTAAGGAATGAATTTATGACTAAATATACTTGGGACTATGTTTTGCTTTATAGACTGTTATCCCTAAACATCTGTGATACTTAGGGATGCCTCAAAAAACTCTCACATCTCTAGAAAGAAAAAGTAGAAACTTTAGGGACAAAGCAAGGTTACTTTCAAGTGAATCATTTATTTTACAGCAAATATCGCCTTCCAATAATTTGTCATTTTCAGCAGAAGAGGTTTCTCATTTCAAGACTTCAGGTCAGAAGTTTAATTTCTAAGGAATAGAATTTTAAAATTCTCAAATTCTCCCTTCATTAGTCTTCAATTTAAAATGACAGACCAGTATTTATAGTTTTCTTTATTCTGATCAATAGGTATCATTTATCGTGTAGTTGGGGAAATCATCTCTTCTTGCTATTTTATCTGCGTAAAACAGCATGGATTCCTCTGTTTTGCTGTTGAAGGGGTTTGCCTTGTGTTAATATTGTGTTTTGATTTCTAATATAACCTGACTCTGGAATTTTTTTGGTGTGATCCCTTCAAAGGGTATGGAGCAGTTCCTCCCTATGTTCTGGTACATGCATCGCTCATCAAGAGCAGCAAAGAGACTGTGGAAAAGGTGGTGGTGTGGGGAGTGGAGCCCCCAGCTCTCTCTCCCTGAGCATCAGAGACCTGCAAAACGAAACTGCCTCACATGCAAGCACGGATAAGGGTATTCTGACAACTGTCCTCTGTGGTTGAAAGCCGACACAGCAACAGGCCACAGCAATAGGCTGCGTCAGGGTACCAGTAGTTGTAATGGAATAAGGTGAATGACAGAACAAAACTGGCACATGAATGAATATATTTGACCTCTACCTTAGCAAGCAAAAAATAAGTGGAAAGTACAACTTTGGCAGTTTGTCTTAGCTGTTGTTATTAACACATTCTGTGAAATGACCTTCGAATCCAAAGACTTTTCATGTATCTTTAGCACTTCTTTTTTTTTTAACTTTTGACATTTCAAGCATAGAAAACAGACTGACCCTCACAAGGTTTGCTGAGGCATAGCTATTTCTGAGTTAGATGAACTCCCTTACCTTTGGTCATATTGATAAACACAAGGCTCTTCTCTATTTGAAGTTACTATGGTTACAGCTGAAGTGAAAATGCAAGTTGCACTGCTGTTATTATTGATAAAATTGGATATTTATCAGAAAGAGCAGTTTCTGTTTCTCATAAAATCAAAGGATTATGTATTAAGAAGCATAATTTATAAATACTGCAAAGTAATACATTTTATACACTGGTTATATAAGACTGTTTAGAAAACTATTTTTCATTAAAGTATTTTTATGCTTTCTTCTTATTCACCACTGAACTAATCTGTGAGTGGCGTGACTGATTAGTAGGGAAAGGAGACTATAATTAAAATTAGAATTGTTATTTTTAGAGAAAAATGGATAGGAAATTTAAGTGAGATTTCTCTCATCTTATTTTCTTCCCATTTGATACTGCCCTCCTAAAAGAATTTAGGCCCATGAGCTATGAAAGATATTAATAGTTCTAGTCAGAAGACCCAGATACAATAATACCAGTACTTTATATACTGGTCTCATTTATTTTCTGAGCTTCTGTATTGTTTTCAAGCATAACAGCAAAGAAGTATGGGATACAGTTAGCTTAGGGATTGTTGTAGTTTGCTGATATTTCAGTTATACATACTTTTTACAGGAATTAATAACAGGCCAAATTGTTTCTACATATGTCTAAAGATATCTTTCACAAACCAGCTGCACAGACATTTGTTCTGACTCGAGTACAACCAAAACCGTGCCAGGCTTAGCATCTAACAGATGTTACCTCAGTCCATGGAGTCAAGGAAGAAGTGAATCAGATTTCTGTTGGCAGAAGTACTGTGAAAATCTTAGCTACTTCACTATTTCATGCTTCCCATCACTGAATTTTTCAATGACATTCACAACCCGCTCTGAGTCAGGAGCTCTGATACATATTATTTCTATTTGAGTCAGTTTTCTACTGCCACAAAAGATGTTTGTTTGCTGTCCCTCAATTATCTGGCCTTCTAGCCATCTAGTTCTTTATCCGTCTCTATCTCTGTCCTCATATGCTTAGACTGAAATAAGAGATGAAGAGATACTGTGTACTTTAATTTTTATAATACATATTGTATCTAATGAATTATACAAGTCTTTGAGTAGTTGCCACACAAAAACCAAGCCCTACTTACTGTTCCTCAAAAGTGCCTTCAGAAAGCTGGAGAGGCCAGACTCACTGCAGTGTAGTATCCATGATCTTTACTTAGATAGGAAGGTTCTCAGAGACTAGATATGTTACTGTGGTATATGATAGCAAGTACTGAATTTTTTAATTAATTCCATTGAGTTTTAAAGTCATCCATCAGACAAAATATGATGTGACTACTTTGGACAATGATGACTATTCATACAGCATTATTCTATCCAGTAAGTAATTTAAATTACCTTTCTTCAATAGCAGAGTATCATGTCCCTTTTAGTATGCCCCTTCTGAACTATAACCATAGATTGTCATAATTAATGAAGGCACATGAGATCTTGAGGAAATGACTAGTCACTGGTTGGCAAAACAAGGTGAAAATGTTTTGCTGAACTCTTAAATGGGGTGGATGTGCTAAAGATTATGCAGTTCTCTTTCTTATGAAGATAATATTTAACATTTTCATTAATGAGCTGGCTAATGCAATAGAGGATGCTTCTCTAATGTATAATACTATGCTGAGAGGAGATTGCAGACACTTTGAAGGACAGGATTAGAACTCAATGCAATTCTTGCAATGATTTAAAATCAACAAGGATAAATGCTACGCTTAGAAATAATCAACTTCATAGATAGAAAATAAGAAATGAGCATTCACTTCTGAAAAGGATTTTGAGTTTACAACCTGAAAATGAGTCATCAGTACCAATACATAGCAAAAAAAGGAAAGCAGGATTTATTAAAGTGTTCTACAGCATCTTTTCACTCTGTTTCTTGACAGCAAGTGTCAACTACAGTACTTGGATCTGATTTTGGGCACTGTATTTCAAGAAAGATATGAGCTGATTAGAAGTGGTTAGAGGGCTCGAAAACATTACTGAAAGGAGGAGATTGAAAGAAGTGAGTCAGTTTAGGGAGGAGACGTCTGAAATGAGTCTTTGAATAGGCAAATGTTGCTGGAAAGAAAAGGGGAACAAACGTGACAAATTATTCGCGTCTCATTAGGCTAGGAATGGAAATTACAGACTTGAAGAGCAGGAGGGGAGATTTAGGTTTGACATTCAGGAATAACTGCATTTATAAATTGTATGAATACTGAAGAGCAGGTTAGTCTCCCTTGGGATTTGTGGAATCAGCATCACTTTAGTTCTTTAAAAACAGATCAGATAAGGATCTGTCAGCAGCAGTATGGCTGAAGCTTGCTGCGTCTTGGGCCAGACAAACATAGGGACAGAGCAGAGATCAGAATTTTTCAGTCAGGGACCAGCAATGCTGCAAAGATCCAAGAACCTCCATTGGGAATGGGAGAAACATTTGAAATGGAAGATACTTTCTGAGAACTGGGTGAACTGGGGAGCCTCTCCCAGAAGAGGCAATTGATGCATTACTATGTTGGTTGCTTTATTACTTTGCTTTCATTTGAAAAGATTTTAAGTCAGATTTTTGGGGTAGAGTTGGGAGAGAAAACAAGAAGAGAAAGCTGTTTTCTTAGGGGGCAAGAGGAAGGAGAGGAACGTGTAGGCATCTGTCTAATTGGTTTGGCTTGCTATACATACATACCAACAGTACATCGGACTTTGATTACTATTTTCTTTTCCTTCTGTCATTATCACAGGGACTATTAATGTGAGCCCAAACTAATTAGCTAATAAGCAAAAGCTGGAAATGGCAAACAGTTTTAGAAAACAAGTCTGTTGTTATGCCAATGACATCAAAGAATGGGAGACTAAATTGGGTCCACATTTAGCACATTAAGGCAGAGTTGCTAATCAAGGAAAAAGCGAATATAGATATTGGTGAACCAAGGAAATATCTTTTACCAATAAAACTTCTTCCTACACCTTTGAGCTGTTCTGGGGAAAGAACTCTTCCTAGTTTAAATTCTACCTGTACCGGGAGTACATGAGCGAGGTTACCAGGATGGTTAAATATAACTAGCTGATTTAAATATAGCTATATCAGCAAATGTTCAGCTACACACATCTCCTAAATTGTCTTCTGTAGAAGAAAATTCTTCAAAGATAACACATCAACAGAGATCACTTTGACATAAAATCTCACAGGAGAACTGTGAATCTATTTTGGGTTTATAAACTGATTTTTAGATTACACAGATATTTAAGTGCCATTTAGAAAATCTTACCAGCAGTGATTTCAAAGTTCCAAGAAGTGTTATTAAGACAAAGCATAATCACCTGTTCATATTTTTGTGTGAATTATCAGCAGTCGTCTCAGTGTAAAAGTATGTAATTTTCATTTCTGAAATGTCAGATGTTAACATAGTATCCCAGAGGCACTCCGAATCTTTGGGATTCCTGGGCTATAAGGATTGAGTCAATTGCACAATTACGTACTAGAATGAGCACCAGTGAAGCAGTGAGTTACTGTGTAATTTTTAACCATACAAATAATGGGGGCCCTTTACATTGAGTTTTGTTTGAAAAGAGAAAGCTTTGCTTCATCCATGCGAAGAGAGAATAAGAATATCAACACAGAGCGTAGATAGCCTTCTTTGGCTATCTCTTTGGAGATTATGAAGTGCTAGGTTGATCTTGGGAAGGATTATGACCCCCTGTTCACAGGTAAGCAAACTGAGGCATAAAACAACTTAGACATCCTGTAATATCTACAGGACTTAATTACTTGAATATAAGCCAAGTGTCTAAATGCCCTTGAGGATGTGTGTCTAAGTGATTTGCCCAACTTCAGTTTAAATTCAACACGCTCTATTTTTTAATATTGCACCGATAAGGTAAAATCAAATATAGCAGGAAGAAAGGAGGGACTTAAATTAATGATATGCTGACGGAACCTTAAAATGGGTGACAAGTATCAGATAGCCTGATCTGGATAAGAGAGCTTCATGACTACAGATACGCTACACTTGCGATGAAAGTGGTTCTGCTGCTGGTGGGACAGGGTATAAGGTTATTATGCACGTTCCTCAGTGAACACGCATAACAGATGGATAAGTGTTATTACATCCTTCTTAAACTAGGTAAACTGCTACTCTCATCGCACAAAAAGTCTATGGCAAAACCCGTCTTTTCAGCACCCTTATTTCTCCTTGGTCACAAGATCACAGTCCTTTATGCACAGTGAAATATGCTGTGACATTTTAATTTGTGCGTGGTTCTCTGCGTGACAGGGAAAGGTTCTTTCTAACTCAGCTGAAGCAGCAAAACTCATAGACTTGCTGGATTTAAGGATCTGATATACTTCAGCTGATCCCTTTTAACTTATGGTATCCACTCAGGTAACAAATAGGACTGGACTTCTCAAAACTCACATTCTAACATTGCTTTATTTCTTGAACTGCCAGAGGAATATGAAAATAACAAACTCACTTTGCTTTTTCTCCATACAGTGACAGTCCTAGCTATTTTCCATGAGCTGCATGTGGATACAGATTTGTACACACTCCTGTTTGGAGAGAGTGTCCTAAATGATGCCGTGGCTATCGTACTGACGTAGTAAGTACACCCACCTCCGTTCTTTACTTGGTGAGATAATTACAAGCTTTAATTGCTGGTATAATTCTCACTGATATAGCTTGTGCAAGTATAGATGTAACATTTGAAGATTTCATTACAGAGTTGTAGTTCTGGAGTTGTTCTTGGCTTGTTAAACACCAGAATTCCAATATTGTTAATGGTGACTGTGTACCCAGAATACAATTTTAGTTCATTTTCTTCAACCTAGAAAGCAGTATATTCTGTGAAATGCGTGAATTTAATTTAATATGATTTATTTTCTCATCTAAACAAGATATCTTGAAAAAAATAATGCTGAATGAGCACCCAGGATATAGGACAACTATAAAATTGGAGATAGGATCTTTTTATTTTTTGCAATCTATTATTTTCCAAGATTAAACCACAAAGTGGTACACAGTAGCTCGGTTTATCTACTTCTGCCTATTGAATCTGACAGAGCTTCAGCTGATAATACTAAGTTTATATATAGCCTTTTTATTCTCAAAAATCCTCAAACAGATCACAAATGATGGGTCAAAATCACACAAGTATATGCTGTCCTAAAAATACAGATACTAAGTACATGATTAACAGGATCTCAAGTTAACTCCACTCTACATGTATTATATGCTTCCTGGAGCTTTGCTAGAAATACAAATAATCCTCTCAGATAATCTTAAAAGTAACAGAACTCTGCAAAATCAAATTCAGTTTTCTGTGATGCTTGAAGATGCTGCACAGTAAGGCCCAAGTCAGTGACACCTTTCTCCTTAGCTCCTCTAAGATTTGTCCTATCCTTCAGAAAAACAGACTTTTAAAGAGTTTCTAGTCATTAAAAAGTTAGCTTTGTATTTTGTCTGAAACCCCATGGAGAAACTTATAATAGTTGAATTGCAAAAAACCCCAAACAAAATTGTTTCACAATACAAAAAAATAGTATTCCTATTTAATTTCTCATTCTCCAATTATCAGTCTAGTTAAATTCACCTACACTGAACTCCTCACATAGTTTTTAGAGCAAGAGTAATATTTTCAAACTCTGTCAAGTGTCTGAGCACAGCATTTCATGATTAGATACAGCATGGCTGTCACATTCAGTGACTGCGGTTGGAATGCGTCACTTAGGAGAGCATCTAGTACATCAGAAAATAAAATGTGCAAAGGGAAAAGCTAAGCAAAGAATAGAAGCTTCAGTAGAGAAGACGGATAGAAAAGCATTAAAGCAGCTATTAGAATTGGAAAGAAGCATGCAGGTGACAAAAAGTGAGGGTTTTTTTTCTCTCTTCCTTGGCTTTGTTTAATAAAGGCCTAGGCATTTATAGCTCGTTTAGACTCTTCACCTGCTAGTGCAAGGTTCCTATAGACTGTGGAACAGTTAAGCTACAAGCAACTCAAGGAGACCCAGAATATTTCAAATGTCTGTAGTTTTCAGTTGCTGCGATGTCAAAGCACATGGATCTCTTCAAAGGTACAACTCTACTGCAAAGCAAATCTAGAAAGAAAAATGCTGTCATTGTACACGACAATGAAAAATCACTGTACATGATTCATGAGTTTCTAACCTTTACTCTTGCCAGTACTCAACTCTACATTATGACCCTCAGCCTGCACATGGATACAGATATCTATAGGAAGGATGCCTGATGCAAATGCTGGCTATCTCCTTCTCATGTTTTCTGTGCTGTACACAGGAGATTACAACTCATGTATTTTCTATATATTCAGTGTGACTGATACCTTTATTTCTGTAATATATTTAGTAATTTGTAGAGACTGAAGAGAATATACGGCGGCATCATTTTCACATTTAATTAATTTCTGGCTTAAATAATCAGTTTATGCACAAATACAATGTTTCTGCAACCTAATATGATCTCCCTTCCTGTAGCCTTTTAAGTAAGGCTGTACTGTTAATAATGTCAGCTTCAGTGCGTTAACACCCCACTAAACCAAAACAAGTTTAAATGAAGAATGTGATTTTTCTGTCACTACAAAAGAACAGCTAGGTTTTTTTCTCTGTAACACATACCACTTTTTAGGATGGTGCAAACACACGTTCATAATTACAGTAATAGAGGACTATTTAAAAAGGTGTGAAAATAATGTTTACAGATCTGGAAAAGCAATAAGTCATTTTGTATGCTATGTAATGGTAAACAGAAAATAGAAAAAGAGACTACACGGTGTCTTTTATCAACTAACAGCATAACCAAGTTAACGTCTGCAGGAGTGACTCACTGCAGGAAAGGGAAGAGGAGAAAAGAGGGAAGGCCCTTATGGCTGGCTGTGGCAATTTGGCAAGGTGAAGGTAGTATGGCTGTCTGCCAACAAGGCTTTATATTGACATCTCTCTTTTCCTCCAGCTTTTCCCTCCAACCTCTATTTTTCCTGTGCTGTTTACCATTTAGAAGGACAGCAGCAGGACCAGCTACCCCTACATTTTTCATATGGATTTAAAAAGTCAAATTAGCTGTGTGTTGCTGCAATAGTACGTATAGACACAGTGGCCAATTGCCTTCAAGAAAATACCGATCAAGCACACAAGTTCTCCAGGCCAAATCAGCAACTCTCCCCCAGGCCATCTAGCCATACCAAACACCTGACTGCAAACACCTGACTGTTTGTGATAATTGCAAAATTTCATTTATACTGTGCTATTTTAAGATAATCCATGCAGGAGGGATCACTGTGAATCAAATTGACAGGAGTGGCTGCAAAAAGGCTGACAAGCTGTCGCGCATCTGGGAGAGCTCATACAAAGGCCTCTATAAGCAAGGGTACTGTAGATGTAACAAGGATTTTCTCCTATATGAGTAACTTGCGGAGTTGCTTACAAATTTTCATTATTAGGGCAAAGTCCTCCTTTTAATAAAAAGTCTGTAAGAATTCTCACAGAAAATAAACATTTTGGATGAAAATGAGGATTCAAATATTCAAAATGAGTAATTTTTGAGCCTGTTGTGTATCAAGGATTCAAGATATTTAAGAAAAATAATAAGAGCCCTTCAAGACAGTACTTATTTGATGACTAAACATTGCTTTTACCCAGAAAAAACTATATGACTAATTATGCCACAAATATTTCCTACGTGCTTTGTTTTCCAGGACTGGGCAGCTGTGTCCACTTTCTGTGTCTATTTACAGCATAAGCTTTATCTGTAGAAGTATTTTTTATATGCTAACATTAAAACAAAGAAAATATATGTAGGAAAAATACGATTTTTGAGCTCCTTCTGAGTGTGTTTAAAAACACTTATAGTCTTTATGATTAGAGATTGTTTCACTATTCGGAATTTAATTTTAGACAACAGATTGTGGCAACCTTTTATGAAAAGATCTTTCCAATGATATTTTTATTACAATTTTTAAGAAAGAAATCATTCTGTCTTCTTCAGAAGACATTGTATTTCATCACCAAGAAAGTTTACCTGAGTTTATTCTGTAGCTTCTGGAATAAAAGAATATAATTTAAGATTATTTTTCTTCCATTGCTGTATCATAATATATGCACGTAGAATGACTTCTTTTGCTTTCTTGGGTGTTGGTCTACGATGTAGTCAATACTTTCATAAACGATTCCAGATGATAGCTTTTGTACCACTGTTTGTATCCTCTAACTCCTGAGTTTTCAACTTCCTCAGTTTTTTTGCAAAAATAATAACAAAATTTAGCTTACAAATGTTCCAACACACAGAAAGCTGTTCTCTGCACTATAAACTTAACCTTCTGCCATCCAATTCCCTGAACATCACAAAGCAGCAGTTTGTTCAGCTTCAGATATGCATAGGCATCCATGCCATAGGACACAACGTTCAAGGTGATCTATTTCATTCATAGATTTCAGACCCAGGAATGTTTATTGTTGCTAAGGTTTGTAGATAGAACTTTACAGCCAACTACAATGAACTGCCTGCGTAGTTAGACACTTACTAGCTAGTGGACCACATTCTAAAGATCAAAAGTGAGAAACGTTCCAGTAACTTCAGTTGGAGTTGTGTGTGTCATGAAGATGGTAGAATCTGGATGAAAATCAATAATTTATGGATATTTTTGAGCAAGTCATGAGGATTAACCTCTTATTTCACTTTCATTCATTTTTCATTGTTCTGTCTTCAGACCATATATCACTTATTGAAGAAAGCATCTACATATATTTTGAGTGCACATGCCGTAGGTTTGGACTTGGCATAGTTTTTTCACATTTGCAGAGAAATTTGATGAAGAAAGTACGGAAGAAGTTGTATAAAAAGCATTGAGTAGCTTGAGATGTGACTGAAAAGTAGCTGAACAGGTCATTAGCATTGAGACAGTTTATTTAGCAGAGCTATTAAATCTTTCTCATGCTGAGTGCTCAGTGAGTGCAGGATGTGGAAAGCATTAATGAATACTGATACGTGTTCCCTGTTAACAAATTATCTAAGAGAACATTACATGAGAGATGTTTCCATTGTAGTCAATGTCAGAAGCGTTTGTATCATCATTATTGTGAAAGACACAACTTCATTTCTCTGCTGGCCCTGTAGCACTGCTCAGTGGACCTGATGAGTTTCATCCCCTTCCTGGGAGAGGTGATAGTGTGGAAATCACATGGGCAGCAGGGGCGTATGCCATCGTCTTTCACAAGCGATCAAAACAAGTGAGTGGGAGCCAGGGGACACAGGACACGTGACATTGTGACATATGGCAAGGAATGGATTTCCTAGCTCTGTTATATACAATCAAGAACAGTTTGATACATGAATGAAGTGAAAATCCTGGAGATAAAAAGCATGGTTGAGGATCACACATCAGTGAAGCCAGAGAACACAGAAACTAGCTGACATATGAAATGAAGACCTCCCATGTCAAAATGCCAATTGCCCTAGAAGGCTTAGAAGTATAGATATTTCTGGGCAGAGAGGAAAGTAATACTGCAAGCGTAGTTTTCTGGTGAAGTTTGGATTGCCATTTTTAAGTACCTTAAATGGCATATAAAGGAAGAGATGATGACCTTGGAGGTTCAGAAGAACATGAAGAGGAAAGGAAACAAAAAATAATGGATTGTTTTGAAACAGGTATTCTGCTTTTTTTGTAAAGTATTTGTTAGTTGTATAGATTCCACAAAGTTCATTCATGCCTATTAGCAAAAATTGGGCAATGGAAGGCCCAGATTTTGACACAGTCAGGCTGTAAGGCTCCCTTTGCAAAAGTTTAGGACCAGCACCGAAAGGCTAAATTCTTAGAACTAGGTAAGAAATGGAGGTGTAACAGATCCTGTTATTGTATGACCCATTGCTGATAGAACAGTATTTGCTGGTGAGATGCATATTTGCACTGATGCTCACAGATGCAATATTGTTTCAGGAATTCAGATTGGCCAGATAAAATGGTCTAGAATAAATAGGTAACTTTAATTTTTTTTCCTTCCCCCCCAAAAAAAAAAATCTGTGCTGGTAAAAGGGTATTACAACCACCTTCTATGTAGTAAGCTTATATTGACTGGTTCAAAGATTTACCAAGCAGTTTACCAGGATGAAGAAATCTCCTTTTCCAAAGTTCTTGAAATATAATTTTTTTCTAATAATAGATGGATTTCAAGTCCATTTTTCATCATCTAGCTACAGCATATGACACTATATCTGTGCTTGATAAATTAACTGTCCATAGAATCCAGACCCCTTTTTAATAGTTTAAAAGGCTTGAAATTTATGACAGGTAGTTTGGGCACTGCCCATTTCATCTTGCTTTTATCTTTCCTTCTTCAGCGTAAACAGGGATTATCTGCTACAGTAGGATAAGGTATAAAGGAGGAACTCTAACTATTCAATGTGTTTGTGGTACAGGGAATAGTATTGAGGGAAGAAGGGGCAGGACAAATCACTAAAGGTGATGGTTAGCTTTGCAATGCCCAGTGAGGAAATCATGGCTCCTCTTAAGTATTTCCAGGATGGACATGAACCAACGCATGTCATAACATATCTTCATCACAACATATGTTCTCTGCTCAAAAAATACTTTCATTCTACTCTAGTAGTAGCTTTTGCAAGTTAATATCATGTTCAATCCATTCTTTCTTGGCCAAAGTTCTCCTAGAAGCTTGTATGGGGCTTCCTAAAATAACACGTCAAAGGTAACTGAGACAAATTTATTGAAAAACAGTATCCATTTCCAGGGGAAATAACTCAGAAGACAGAGTTCGGCTCAGTTTGTGCTGAGCACCCACTAAGGTTGACATTTCTCAGACAGTGATCCCTATAATTGCCTGAGGAAGTCAAGAGAATTCCTTCTGTCACACTGGTGATTCTTACTGATAGGTATAGTCAAGATATTACTAATTTTAGTTCAGCTCTCTCCAAAATATAAGAAACTCTTTTGACCAAATGGATCTCAAACAGAAAATTAGTAAGAACCTTTAAACCTTTCTGGTTTTAGTTATTTGTTTACCTGTATTCTTCTATTACTTCTGTGGTTTTAATTCTGTTGTTATGTCATTGAACTTAAAGGTAGTTTACACAGGAGTAAAATGTAATCAGAGACTGAAGAAACAGACATTTGACAAACACCAAATATAGGTGCAAATATTCAGTTTATGTTTCACTTAACTTGGTCATTGGCCTGGTGAGGTAACTATCCATTATCTGCAAGCATTGCTTTCCTATTTTCAAGATTTCTAATTGTGATTCTTTGTTTATTATATATTAAAATAAGCAGTTCTGTAAATGACATGAAAAGATATTGTAACCATGCTGCTTAATAATGAAGTTGGGAGCTGGGATTTGCAGGAAATAATATTGGCTTTGAAAACTGTGATGGGTGTCTCCTTGATGCATATCTCAGTAGATGTGAGGCTCCCTTTACAATTATTTTAAGCTTTCTTCTTTTGTCATGGGCTGTCTCTAATTTGGATCCTTTGCCCTTCCATTTTTGGAGCATTATTCTGTATAGATTTTGCCACACTTTGATCCCTGAACCCACTGAATAACAAATTTTGCCAAGAAAATACAGCTGAGTATTCTCATATCCTATTTTTCCCTTAAACTGCATTTATAGTCAAAAGCAGCCTTTAAAAGTGGTATCATGAGCTTCCATATGTACTATCTCAAAACCTTTTGTATTACGTAGTCAATTAAGAAACAAAGACTTTTCTATCAGCCAATACTTTGTCTTTGTTTCAGTTTCCTCCTCATCTGTAGGTAACTGGGAGTTCATTCAGTCTAAGAATATGGTGAAGTCTGTCAGCTCGTATCCCATACCTCCTGCAGAGATTTATTAGGCACCGTTAGCAAATAGCAAAAATATGATTGCTTCAGTATTGAGTCATTGCATGTGAAAAATGGATATTTGTTTCTCTATTGCCCTTGTATTTTTAGACATTTTTTAACCACGTATTCATGCCATTTCTTAGTGTCTTTTACTATACTATTTCAGCCACTGGAGTGAAAAAGAAACTCATTTAAGTTTATTTCCAACATGTATCTCAGTGCAGACAAGATATTATTCACACAGCCTAAGCATATCAGTATGTAAGTAATAGTGTAAAAAAACCACCCTTCTATTCATGAGTCCTTATGCACACACAATTGATAGCTTTAGTGTAGCTACACATAAAACTGTTCAGCCCAGGTACTTCTTTTTCAAAAGCATATAAGCCTCATTCCTTGACAGCTATTGTAGAAAGTATGCACAGAGACACACTTCCAGCCAAGGCAGAAAAGAGGGAAATACAAGCATCTGTGCCATCAGGCAGATGACAAAAAGGTAAAAGGGATTAACACGTGCAACATTTTCCTGGTTAAAGAAAATAGGTGGCATATAGATTTGTAAAGGTGGGAAGAGAAGGTGAAACAGGGATGAAAGAGAAAGTAAGAAATTGAACTGATGAAAGCAACAAACGGAAATTGTGAGGGCATGGCTAGAAAAAAGAAGCAAGAGTGAGAAAAGACAAGACACAGCGAGAAACCAAGATATGGCATACTGTGTAAATACAGATCATGACAGTGATACTTAAACCTGTAGCGAGGACTCTTTAGAGGAAAGAAAAGCTTCTTTACTCATAGCGATGCAGAGGAAAACCTGATTATTTTTCTCTGGTGCATTGTTGCAGTATTATATTGTTTTGTTAGGAATGTCTATGTTTGAAATCCTTACGTAGTACAGTAGAACGTGCTCCTGAACTGAGAAGAAACAGTGAAAAGTATAGGAATTAGGACAGCCAGTTTTAAAGAGTTGTGTGCTGCAATCAGGTAAGGAATCTGAATTCAGGAAAGGAATAAGATTCTGCCAGAAACACAGGGAGTTGTGCCCAGACCCTTTCTTTGTAGCTGTCTCTACATAAATTAATTGGCAAAACTGGAGGAACTGAGGCTTCTAATTGAGGCTGCTAGTTTGAGCAGTGGCAGGCTTCGGTGGGTGGTTGCCTTTGCAAAACCTGACCTAGAACTCACAGATCAAAGTGAGACCAGCATTGTACTGACTGACCAGGTACTGACTTGCATTATCTTGAGTCCTTGTTTGTCAAGTCTTTGTGATTTAGGGATTTGAATGCCTGTGAGCTACAGTTCTGGAGAAATGCCTAACTGCATCTCTGGAGTTATCCATAACCTCATTCCAGATGAATACTATTTGTGATTTTATCCACACAAAGATTCCTGAGGAGGGATGACTGTAACACTGTGGAGGGGAATAAAATAGAATTACCTGAAAACCTGACAGAAATCAAAGTGCTGGATGGAAGCTCAGCCTAAACATTTCACTTACTGGTTCCCCTTAAGACAAGATGAATTTGGCTGCTATTCCCTATATCGTTAGACAGGCTTATGTACCAAGCAGACATTCAACCAGTCAAACAGAGTAACTTATAAATTAATACAGGAAGGAATTAATTATGCAACAAGTTAGTGAGCAATTTTAAAAGGTGGATGAGAAACCCTTTCCATCTATTATTTCTATAATAATGAAATTACGGTTGTCCATCTGCTCTTTTTACCTTTGAGGAAGGGTTTAGTCCCAGCTTATTTTGTTGATGATAATTAGAGTTTCACGTCACTGACCATCTGGAACAGGAGATGTGAGCGCTGGGAAACTAACCAAACTTGCTATTAGGAGGAACTTTAAAAGAGCTTCTTTCCCAGAACAGAGGAAATCCCCCATAAAGTGATGGTGTCCTTGCTTAATAAAACTTCCTTTCTTTTTTCTCCATGGGGCTTACTGTACAGACCAGTGTTGGGCTTGAATCAGGGGGAAAAATGCTATGGAATTTCTGTAATGCTTGTAATAGCATTTTCAGTAGGAAAATGGAGACTTGGAACAGAATGTTTTCAGGAGGTAATCCTCATCGCTATGTTTTTTTTCACTTTTTAACATTTCATCTCCCTTTTTCCAATATCAGCTCCACATTAAGGTTCTACTTAGCTTCTAGTTAATACATGCTAAAGGTCTTTCTAGCTATAAGTTATCTAATTGGCTCTGCTTTGTTTGTGCAATTTATTTGAATAGGCAGCCTTCAGTTGCAGTCTGCTAAGCTAGAATAGATTTCAGTGAGCACTTTTATGGAGATTGCCCTCAGGGATGTATGAAAATGCAGCTTAGCTCAAAATCAGCTGGGAATGTCTGTACTTGTCATATCCAATCAAATCAGACTAGCTGCAGGTATTTCTGTCCACTTATACACAAATAAACTGATAACATTTAAAAATATGATCTGCAAACTCAGAATTAAGAATGCTGCCTGCAGTGCTCGCAAATCACATGTAAGAGGCAATTATTTAGCTACATTTTCCATACAAATGACCGAATTGGCATCAAAGCTTCTTCATTTCAAAGATTTCTATTGGGAACTCTTCAGAACTGAAGTACACCCTGGTACGAGTCAGCTTGTTTTTTGAGCTCTTCCAGATGTTTTTTCTTATCCAAATAACCTTTCTCTAGTGAATAAGACAGATTTTCTGAGAGCAAGATAATTACATACAGAGTCTAATTCTACTTACAGAGACAACTCCCTTTCAGTTTAAAATGAACGTATTGATACTATTTCCCTTGAAGTGTTCCAAAAGAAATCTCATTTCATCCTCTCTGGATGAGGTACTGTACATAAGAGTCTGTCTGGTACTTGCAGTAGATCACCATATTTTTCAAGTCTTCTTGGCAGGGAAGACAGAAAAGGAGTATGAATCAGAAAGGTGAGGAAGAGCTTGCCATTTCATTTACTGAGTACCCACAAATGCCTATTCACTATTCAAATCCTTCCCAGAAATACGGTATTGAAGAGTACAGCTATCTCAAGACAGACGTTTTGTTACAACAGGAAAAACTCCCATCAAAATTCTTTTATTCTTTGGAGATCAGGTTGTGATTACATGAAAGAAGAACCCATCCGCACTGTGGGAGAATGGACTGCGTATTTCCACTGGCTACCCAGGAGCACTAGGAAAGACTGAAATCTCTAGTGAGCCCTGCTTTTTTTTTTTTTTAACTAACAGCAGCATCAGGTAAACTGGTTCCCACTGCAAGCCTTGATCTTTTAAGATTCAAATCCTTAAGCTACCGAGTCTGTTAGAGTGAACCAACATAGCTCTACGTGAAATTCTTTTGCGTGTGCAAATGTGTACATATATGCTTATGCGTGCATGAGGAGTCATACAGAAAGCACATCAAAATAACGCAAAGGTTATCAAGTACTCAAAAGTTCTATAATGCCCCAAATATATTTTCATGCCTTACAGAAGAGGAGTTGAGATACACCTTCTGTAAACATTTTAGTCAAATGCAATTTTTAAGTTTATTTTTTCATACACAGAAATCTCCCTCTCTCCATACCCAAGGCACTATTTCAGTGTGCGTGTTACACGTTTTGGACTAGGAACTTTAATGTTTTCAGAATCTCCTTTTGTCACTTGAGCAAAGAGAATAATTGATAACAGTAGCATGCAGCTGCCTTCCTTGAGTTCCAGGCACAGCAGGAGGAGAGACTGTTTACCACAAGCTACTGTATTTCATAGTTGCTTAAATGGTGATACTCAGCAAATTTCTATTCTTTGAATTTTTTCCAATAGTTATAGAGCTCCACTCTCTGTTTCCACCTGCTTTTGTTTTGGTCTCAGTCTCGTTCCTTCTCTCTCCTTTATTTTTCAATAGACAAGGGTCACCATCTCTATCTCACTCTACCCATTCCCCTGAATTGCATGACCTACTCCACCACTTCTCCTTTTGTCTCCCATCTGAGATGGAAAGAAATTATTTCTAAAGATGAGCTAGGACTGAAAACTCTTTACCCAATCTTCTTCATTCCCTAAAGCCAAGAGATACCCTGACCTTATTTCTGATACACATGCCTCTTTGTTGTCCTCCTTATTATGTTGTGAGAAACAGAGGAGATAATGAGGATGAGAGAGGGTGATGCTGATGGTCAGTTCTGAAGGCTGGTGAAAGCGTAGATGGCAGAGTTTAGGGAGCAACAACTGCAGGAAAAAAATTATATTTCAGTTTTAGATGGCACATACCTAATACAAATGAGATCTTAGAAGATTTTTAGCTGATGAAGTTTATCATATCTCTGCTGAGATTTCTCAACTAAACATTTCAGAAACCTTAAGAAATTGCTCGATTTTGGCACATTTTTACAAGGGTGAAAGATGCATGAGAAACAGATGGGTAATTTCCTCTTTCCTCCCCTTAGAAGCGACATGTCTGAATTTGAAAGCGGTACGGTGAGAAAGCTTTGTAATTATGTCATTGTAAGGTTTCTATCCAAGATAAGCACAAACGTATTTCTCTACATTGGTTCTGCAAAATGGCTAAATTTAAAAAAAAAAAGAAAAAGTCCTCACAAAAAGTGCAAATGCAACATGCAAACATAGTCAAAATGGTGTCATTTTGGCAGTCACAAACCGTGAAAAAACAACAGCCAAATAAAATCAGGGCACTGCCTGGCATGCTGCAGGTATGAGCTAGGCTGAAAGACAGGAAACACTCGGGACAGCAGTTGTGCGAGTGGCCCTGAGAGAGGACAGTGTGACAGAGCTGGCTCATTCCTGCCGTGATTAGGGAAATGGGACTTATGAACAGTTGCTGTAGAACCATTGTATGAAAATAAAAAATCTAGTCTTGTTACCAGTTTCCTCTTAATGTGTTCGGTACTTTGATGTTCCCTAACTAATTGCTAATTATAACGATCTACATATTCTGAAGGTAATATGCATATGTGTATGTTAGTTGGATTCATAATGATATTTCAGTACATTTCTGGGGAGACCTAGTGACATTAGAATTTGGATTTTGAAAAGGAAGGTTTAAATACGATTAAAATTTGAACAAAATAGCATCCCAACAATGCATTGAACTGATGTTTGCAATTTTCCCATAGTAATTTCTTCATTACAAAGTCTCACAAAAGTGAAATAATTTTTAAACATACAACATTTTCATTTTGTATCCCTATTCATTGCATATTTATACTCACTTAAAAGAAATCAAACAGTTCTTCCTTTCTATATTGTTCTACTGATCTGTAGCAAGCACGGTCAGAAACGATAGTGAGAGAAATGAGAATAATAGAGTGCCTCGCAGGCTGCTGTTCTCTGCCTCAAACACACTGGGAAAGGGTTATAGCTAGATGAAAATATTCCTGAAGAAAATATTTCAACCACCTGGACCATTTAACAGCATGCATCTTCTTTATTATGGTATTTTTATTCCTACAGAGTAATGTTAAAGGTATTTCTAAACCATCATTTTAGGATGTTCACAGTTTTTCATTCTATTTCTAGAGTTAGCAGGACTTAGCCCATTGCTAGGATAGTGTTTTCATTGCACATTGTTAGAGTGAGGTAAATGCAAGGTTTGTGAGGCAAGACTCCTTCATTCTAGTAATTACGAGGGTAATGAAGCTAGGCAGAATTATTTTCATTTTATTAATAGCTGTGTTTAAGCCTCATGGAACTGCCTGTCTGGGGAAAGTATCTGTTTTAAAACTAAGTGGTGGAAATCAGTGCGTTATACTAAATGTTTATCCATAAATCAATGGAGTCTTCACAAATCCAGAAAGAAGAAATGCCTTTTTGGCTGCCTATAATTTCTGTGAAATTTTCCACAGTGCACTGGATCTGGGCCACAGATAATAGCAGATACCTTAATTTTAAACAAAGGGAGATCTTGCTTATCTCTTTTAATCTTACCATTGAGGAATAGTTCATGACCGGCTGCCAGTTATATGTCCAAAAACCTTAACATATATACTTACGAATAATGCATTCTTATCAAAGGAAGATACTTGATGTAAGGTCTCTTTGATTAAGTGATTTGAAGTATATTTAGGAAAGTGGGGGGTGGGGGGGTCTTAGGATTTTATCATCTATATTATTTTCAAGATTCCACTCAGCTTTTAAATTGTTCTTCAAGAGTGCCATATGTTTATGTAGCACTGCTTAAAGTTGGTTTATCATTTGAAACTCCTGCAAGCAGGGATAGGGAAATAAAGACTGTACCAAGAGTTTTGAGAAAAATACCCCTGAAGATAAGTCCAAAGCTGTTCCTCTATCACTTTCTCAGAGATTCTCTCTTTAAATAGTTTTTTCTCTAAAGTGACTTAAATACACTACACCTTCCCAACCACAGTTCAATTTTCCAGCAGATGACTATTTACATGTGTTAGGACTTGTTACACCTTCTTTGTAGAGCACTGCCCAGTAATTTTCATTTAATGTTCTTTGTCTAACGTTAAAGATATAGCAGTAATTTTAAAGAGCTTTCAGGGTCTTTATTTGCTCTGATAAGGCAACAAGCAGTAGGTAAGATTGTTATTGTAAGATTTCTACCATGGCTTGGATTTTTCTTTTTATAAGCCATAAAAACCAAAATGTTAGCCTATTATCAGAATAAATGAAGAGAACTTCAGGCCTACCTTGCTCCTACAGGAATATTACTGCGATTCTCTATGCAAGGCTGACCAGATTTTCTAGCAAGTGAAGCGCCTTTCCCTAAGGTGAAATTTCATTCTGTTCATTTGCTATATTTGGATCAGGAACAGAGACCTGCAATTCAGAATATCCCTAAATCCCCATCCTCAGCTCCAGTATGTCAAGAAGGCAAAACATGTAACGTGTTTTGGTTTTGACGTTATTACTGCCAACACTAGAGGATACAATTCACATCTGGATTTATTTTAGAGTTTCTCATGATAACAGCTGCATTTCTTGTCTTCACTTGGATACATTTTTAAAAATGAAAATTGCCATGGCAACAGCTGTAACCGTTTATTATAAAGCAATAGAAGTGGAACTAATATTTGTGATGGAAGCTCTGTTATCAAGATAGTATTTCATTCAGACAATACCAGAGCCTTTCCATTTTTTAAAAGAAAAAATATAGAAAATATTTTCAATAATGAAATGTAGGTGGGATTGAACAGCTCAGGAGATTAAAAAGATTTCCTTCTTTAGATTACTGGCTCATCTCAAATCCAGATTAGCAAGAGGCAAAAATTATCATCTGTTTGGTGGGCACACGAAAAAAAATTGATAGGGGTACCAAGATTTAAAAATCTCATGCCCTTGTGAGCTGCGTTCTCAACTGAAGCACAGAGACAGCAAACTGAGTACATTGGGTGTGTCCGCACTGGAGGAAAAAAAAGATGTGACCCGTCCTTAAAAAGTGCGAATGTCTATTGCAAAGGAAAAATTCGTAGGCAGTTTGCAATGCTAACACAAAATAGTTCAAAATGAACTACGCTTACCTTAAGATTTTGCTTCGTATCACTTGCAACATACTATGTTACTTGAGATAATAGCGTACTATTTTCCCTATTAAAATGCAGATAAAGGAAGTTTTGCACTGACCTCAAGGTGATGTTATTCCAAGTCAGAATGGAAGTAGGGTCATCTGGTCTATGGTCCAGGTACATTAGGAATCATGTGGCCCATTTTTTTTGCATCTGTTTCCAGTATTTCTCACAGCGTTTTTTTTTTTAATCTCCACAAGAATCTGGGTAGGAGATTGACAAACTGTATTCCAGATGTTGAAAATGTACATGAAATATAAAACTGTTTTCCTATTTATAGGAAAATAGTACATGAAATGTAAAACTATATTCCTATTTCCCTTCTGAATATGATAAAATACGTTTTGCAAGCACAGACTATACAGGGACCACATACCATGTTGTGGACAGATACTAAGGATCATATTTCTTCCTATTTATTAAACATTAGAGAGCCCTAGGCCGGAGTGAGGGAAAACACTGAAATAGAAAAAAACTTTAGACAGACTTTCAAACTCCTTTCTCTCTAATTTTTATAGGATTTAACGTAGTTTATCTTCATCAGTTGCATTCAGCATCAGGCCCCGCAGTGTACTGCTCTGTTCACAAGTTCCTAAAGCTGCTGAAGTTGTGTGAAGGGAGACTGGGGGCTCCTTTCTTAATCTTTTACACAAAACATTCTAGAAGTGAAAAAGCCCACGGCTGTTGATAGGCCAGAAATTTGGCACGGCACAGCACAGCTCTTCAGGATTGGTAATAGACTATCCATCTGCTCCAGCAGCTACCTGCATCCTCTAGCAGCAGACTTAGCTCTGTCTGGGATACAATATTTTAAACACAAACAGTAGCTTACAGATCTCTTAACAAAGAGTACCCGTACCTCCTTGACTACTTACTAAACTCCAGGTTTGTTCTGAACAAAAATTATCATTTAGTCCAGCTTCATTACATTATTTTTGTATAATAGACAGTTTGGTTCAGGGAGGTGACACAGTGGAAAGACAGAACAAAAAACAAAACTACAGTTGTGCCTAAGAAAAATTTACGGAAGTTTGTGATTTGTACATTATATTTTTAAGAGACTGAGATCTGGTAGAAATCACGAAGATATAGTTTCCTTTCAGTTTCTCCTGCTCCCTCACTTAATGCTTTGAGTTCTTTGTTAGCATATCACCAGTAGCATGCTCCCAATTCTGTCCTTCCTCTTCAACATTCATAGGGAAGCTTTACATGCTCTGTTACACTTAAAACATGGACCAATGGTAAGAATAGGATTCTGTCCTGTTTCACTGACAAAGAGGAGAGAAGCAGTGAAAGAACAGGCTATTTGTTTTCCTCGAGATGAGGAGGACTGGGCACCTAGAGCTTCCTCATGCTGTCTCTGGGAGTACTGAGCTGTCTACAGACAGGTCTCCTGTGAATGTGGAGTGCTGTCTGTGAACAGAAATTGGGCACACCACCCTCGAACACATCAGTCTTGACATCTTCATAAGCAGAGGCCACAGAAGAGAAAAGCTCTTTGAATGTTAAATAAGAACCTGCTGTATGTGTTCTTTCATTGATCAGCTAAGCACTCTGATATTGACCCTCCACCCCTTCATTCAGATTAATTCGAGGAGATTTCAGAGCAGATTATAGTATACTGTAGTACTGTTTAACCATCTAACTCTCAGGGAGAAGCTGATTTAAACCCCAAAGGAGGGTGATGTGAGTAGGACTATGCATTTGTGAAGGATAAGGACTAGCTATTACAGAGGCTGCTATTCATCCCTCAGTATTCCACACTGCAGACGGGCATAGTGAGTTCTGCTACAATGTTATGACAACAAGTCAAACCCGAAATAAAGGGACTACTGCCCGGCATAAAATATACATCGCTTTCTGTTATTTCAAGTTTTAAGATTCTCCTGAACAAAATCATGAGCTGTGTGATTCTAAGAAAATTACGATTCAGTAAAGGTTCACTGCAAACTGTTTCCACTTAATCTCTAGTAGTTACCCTTAAGGGCAAAGGATTTTTCATGGCTAACCATGCTCCTTGAAATGTTCCTTAAAGTGTTTGGGTCATATGCTACTTTTTTTGTGATATCAGTGTAAATCTGGAACAACTGCGTTGAATCAGTGGAGTTACTTTAGATACTTATCATTGCAATGGTAGTTTGAGGCAGATTCTCATCTAGAGCGCTCAAGCAGAATGGCAGTAAATCATAGTCATTTAGTGGTAATCTGCTGCAGCGTTCTAACCTGTATCGCTCAGCGCAGGCAACCATCAGGCTGCATCGTTTTATCAACAGGGAGGTAGAATTCAATTGACATAGATAAATGTCACATTTACTTGCAAGAGTGCAGTCACCGTAAAAGATGAGGGTCATTGAAAGGCATCATTGTCTCATCCTGGAGTTATCCCAACAATTTTAGTATGAAAGGGGGGTTTTAATTAAGACCACCCATCCTTCTGGTAATCACCCTCCTTACCTCCTATGGACACATCAGTCAGTGTCTTGTTAGTGTGCTCTGATGTTTTATTCTTTGCACTCTGTGTGTGTAGAGTAAATTAAGTCCCATAGTATCACATTTTGACACTTTTGTACAAATAAACCTGAGCCATGGATGGAATTACTCCTCCAAGAGCACATTAAACTTTCTTCCTTACTCTCATAGAACACTTGCAATTACACATTAATTCAATTTTTGTCTTTCAAAAGAGGTACATCATTTTCACTGAAAATCTTTATTTCAGGGGCTCATCACCCTGGACTAATGATAAGAACTGTCACATAAACGGAAGGTCTTGCAAATGTTTCTGATAAATATTTATCAACTCTACTCTGAGTAACTGGAGGCTAGTGGCTCACAGACAAGAAATTGAAGGATAATACAGAGGTGAAGAATGATATAATGAAGAAAAATAATGTACAGGTGACAGCAGATAAAGTTCTAGCCATATATGAAGAAAGTATGTGCTGCACACATTATTAGAGAAATACAAATCATGACATCACTTTACAAGTTCAGATGGTTGGTTCTAGAAGTGAGAAAGCTGGGAGCAGATGACAGCTCTCTCAACTCGGGTATCAGGAGGCGGGAAGCAAAAAGATAGTTCAGGCTCACAGGCAAGTGTTAGTGTTAACGCATACAGCACATCTAATTCCCTTAATGGCACAATATATAAATTTAAATTTTAGGTTCTCTTTTTGGTTTTTACCATTTTCTTTTTGTTCAGGAAACAGTTTTAGCTGACATGTATCTTGGGGATTATTGCACTTCTTAGGGGCCTGAAGATGCCTTCACAAAGTATGAGGTACTGTTATCCACTAGATATGCTCTACCTGAGTTGTTTAATTAGCATGACATAGTAGATTTGGTTCAAACAACATATAGGAATTTGTTTCTTTTTTCCTCCAGATACCAATCGGAGAATCTTTTTCCTTGTTCATTGTTTCTTGTTAACTCAGAGCGTTGGTAGTTCCATACACCACTGGTTTGTAACTTTTAGTCATGTTTTCTTATGCAGAAAAACTGCATTTTTTTTACAGTACTGTTCTAATTTATAAGTTGTTTTGCATAGGCATAAGTGATTACAGAGAGATGCAAGGCAGAGGAGAAATCCAGCTCTTCGTGTTAATACAATAATAATTTACTTTTTTATATATATGTTCCTTGATGGTTGATTCTTTTTTTCTACTTTCTCCACACTATGCGCATCTTTGCAGTTGATGAAGCCACTAAGAGCTCCCTAACTGGGAGGACAGACTTCAAGCTGCTCTAGATACACAGGCCATTTCTCTTTGTGCAGTGTTTGCAAAGAATGGAAATTAACACTGAGTTGGATTACAGTTCTGATACCCAAATGAGAAAGGATCATATTTGCAGGCACAGAAATCTGCAAATTATGTGCCTTTCGATATGATCAACTCATAAGTAAGGACAGTCAGACACTGGTAATAGCATACCATAGAATACAGCACATGCTGTCACAGACATCTCACTATCAGCCATCTGTTTTCTGCTGATGTGCTTCATTCCTCTCAAAGATATGGGACAGGCTTTTTGGAAAAGAGTCGTCACTAGAAAATGACTGTCATATTTTCAAATAGATTTATGAAAATTAGACATCTAGAAGCAATATCAGTCATTTAAAATTAAACATTCCTATACCAAGCCTCAGATAAATGCTAACATATTTTATTATAAAAGCCTTGATTTTCTTTTATAAAAAGAATTTTAAGTCTAGGTTGCTGTTCGTCCAGATTTCTTTCTGTCAAAGATAAAAATAGGGTAGTATTTGCCTAGAATAAGATAATGAAAAGTTAAGATATTTGTACGGATACATTAGGAAAGCACATACCATTTCTCAAATGCAAAAGGGTAGAGAAGATCCACTCCAGATCAGATATGACTTTAGACTTGAAGTTGTTCAGCCTGCAGGCCCATTACATCGTTACTCATTGTCAAAACTGTCATCTTGCATCTCTTTTCTATGTGTCTGTAGTGACTACAGGTCTGTAGTGACCGAGTTCTGACGAGGATCAGAGGGAGGGGATGTTCCCAGCACCTCTGTCGGGGGGGCTTGCAGAGGTTGTCTCTGGGCATCAGGATATTGGGTTCAACCCTATGGAGATGGACGAGATAGCAGGTCCTTTTAAGGCAAAGGTGGTGGAATTTTCAGGGCAACAACAGGATCACCATGATAAAGAGATGGTTTCCAAGCCTCCCTAAGGAGGCAGAGCAGGCTTCCTAAGGGTAATGTCTAGGGAAGCAGGGGAGAAGGAGGGACTATGACAGATTTTCTGTGTCCCTGTTGTTTGCAGGTAGATGAGAACTAAGATCTGCATTAGAGAAAGTCCACCTGGAACACCACAAACTACTCATTATTTTCTCTGGCTTTACTGCAAGCTGCTGCCATGTGTCAGCTCAGGCCTGAACACAAAAGAAAACTGAAGTAGTTACCAGTGTAGAAAATATTTATCATAAGCTGCCAAAAATGACTCCTGGTGAGCTAAGCTGATTTCTGGCTGCCCAAGTTAAGGGACAGAGTCACTCAAATTCTGCAGCTGCTTTGCAATACCACTGAAAGACTTAGTAAGCTCTCCAGTTGCATCAGATTTGAGGATGCCTTATGTCACCTAAAAAGGAGCCTGAGACAGCAGAACTAGCCCGTGATATTTTATGCTAAGTGAAAATCTAGCAAAGACCCTGAATTCCTTTTTTATTTTCATGCAGATGTTGCTTTTGCTCATAAATGGGAAAATTTATATTTTCCATAAAGTCTATGACAGCTTTACTTTTCCACCATTGCTCATGCTTTGACATCTGCAAGCAGCTAGCCACTTTGGAACTGGTAACAAATCCATTTTGAGAAAGGTTTTCATAAACAGTAAAAGCCTTCTGTACAGCAACAGTAAGTGTTAGTTTGGTTTAAAGTAATTGAAATAAAATGTCCTATAATAGTTCATAAAGTCTGGAAAAATATAGAAAGTATCAAAAGTGAGGACAGAAAAGAGAGAAAGCAAATATGCCATGACACAGAGGCAAAGGAACAGAGTGTAATCCCAGCTAGAAAATAGCTTCTAAAATGACTGCTAGACCTTTTTGCTAGAATTAAAACCAATAACACTACTAGCACTGTGCTGAAACCAGGTTGCGAGTGGAAAAAACCCACAATGTGATGCCTTGCCAAGGAGAATAAAGTTTTGGATATTCAGAAAAATGAAGGTTCAAATACTAGCCGTCTGACCAGTAACTCAGCCACCAGTAACCTTCCTTTTTTTGTTTTTGCAGTTCTTATATAAACAGAAGCTTAATATGTATATTTCTGTGAAATCCATGTTTCTGGAGACTTAATTCTCTAAAAGTTTGCAAATATTGTCAGGAATAAATTCCAAGGAGACAGATTTGTTTGTACAGAAGGATGTACAGAAGACTCATCTGTGTTCTTTTAATGCACCTTCTGTGCGTTTGTGTTGGTTACTGATCACTGTTTTAAACATGTCTGAAAAATACAGTAAGCTTGCTTGTTGTTGGAAATTTTCATCTAGAGGATCTCCATGTATTTGCCTCACACTATTGTTACAATCAGCTGCTTTTGCTAGTCCTAGAGCCTTCCTGCACTGCCGTGTCTCTTCTTTGCCCTGCCTTAATTCTCTGCAAAACTTCTCTACTTCATACATACTCTTGTTGGCTTAGTATGATCACATCCCAGTCTTACTGCATTTGTTTTAATTTTTATAGTTCATCTACTTACTATTACTGTGTGAGGAGCTATTTTATCAGGAAGCCTGGAAGGCTTTACCAACCTAAAACTTGCCAAGAGAAGGTGTAGGTGTCTGGTGCTATGCATGCACTTTCACATCTAGCTTCTAGTTCAGACACTTACGTTGTGGGAAAATTATGATTCTCTCTTTTTGGCTTCCTTTCAACACTTAGGAAAACTAGATCGTTAAAAAATTGTGTGGGAACAGAAATCGTTCAGTTCAATCCACTTCTCTGAAAGCTCCAAGTTTTCTAACACAGTATAGCGACCTACCTTGTTCTGTATGGGTATAATACCTAGGTCAGGAAAAAATAACCTTCTTTCCCTCTTAAAAACAACCTTGAACCCTAGAATATTTTTTTTTCCCCTGGCCTGTTTTATTTTTCTTAATTAGCAGCTGATGAAATCACCATGTAGTTCTATAATTATTTGTCACCCGAGGGAGATCCTACTTCATTCAATGAAAGTATTTTAAGGAATATCTGACCTTTCTGTATTTTCAGGGATGATTTTTTTTTATTTTTTTTTTTAGATTGTCCCTGATTCTCTTCTGTGCACTATTATGTGGCACGTGATAGTGCAGCAAATAGGAAGGAGGCCACTGGGCAAGAGGAAGCCCTTTGGCTTAGCAAGTAGAAAGAAATCTAAATCTAAAGATAATAAGCTGTTTGTTTTCATGTTGGTCAAATAGACAGAAGGAGGAAGAAAGAAATAAAACAGTTTATTTACTGGTTATTTCTAGTCATTGATTCCATATCATAAAATTAGAAATTTTCTGCCATTTGCACACAGTTCTGATGCTTGAGTGTATTTTCTTCAGCACATTGCCGTTTCCTAAAATTCATCTGATACACGTTACATCACTGGCTTATATCAAAACCAAGGATCTTTGTGCTGTTCCGCTAGTTACAACTGATTAACATCTCGTTTATTCGATGCTGCCACACTAGCCCTAGGCATATCAGGCCTTGACAGGAACAAAAGGTGGGATACAAGATTTAACCTCACCTACAGATTTTTCCTCAAAAAACTTCCATGACTTACTGCAAGCCTTTGCTCTCATCCTAAATACTTTCAATTTCTTTTAAAAGGCAAATACATTGTGCTACATTCACAGGCTGGGAAAACTTACAGAAGAGAATGATCTTATGAATAAATGAAATTTTCCTTGAGAATAACTGAAGATGTAAAAAGCAAGTAACCAAGATGTAACTGGAAATGTGGCTCTACTCTTTCTGTTACAGTAGCACTTCTGCTTGTCATGGAGACCTTCAGTAATATATCCCCATATAAGTCCGTAGAAAGAAACATTCATTCTTTGTCATGCTGAGCCTCATCCTAAAATGATCTTAACAGATGAGGGAAGGGAAGAAGCAGAATGATCAGCGCCGTACAACTGGCACAAACTGTTAATTCTTCTTTCTGTTTCAAGCAAAAGCTACCATCCTAACTTGCAATTTATTATATAAATGAATATTGCTTCTGTTATTTCATTTTTGAAAGCTGTGAAAGCACTTGACCCTGTCCGTTGTTATTTGGTAAAGGAAGCACAGAAGAACTGGAAAGAAAAAGTGATCTGTTTAATAGTTTCTAATGTAGAAAGGGCTAGCTAATCCTTATAAGAACCAGTAAGGAAACTAATTATTATTCTCTACTCCAACCTGAAGGAGAGGCAGAGGTTACCAAACTTACATATAGATAGATAGTAGGCACTAGGGCAGGTGTTTGTGAGATATGTTTGTCAAGCATTCAGTGAGGACCCAATAAAAATCTTTTATTTCTATCCCTCCACTCCATCTCATTATGGGTGGTAGATAAAGCGTATCTTTGTCATTAGTTCTGTTGATTTATCAATCTCTGAAAACAGTTTTTTCTACTCCATTTATTTTCAGGATTTGCTTAATCCACCTCTGATACAAATTTACAGAAATAAACCTTTTTTTTTTTCTTATACTAATTCAACAGTTAGAAACTAAACACAGTTTCAAATTTAGTATCAAACTCACATGCTCCTTGTTAATGAATTGTGATCAACCCCTTTTGTATCAGGCGCAGAGAGCAGATAGCAGAAATGGCAAGTCACACCAGCATCTTTCTTGAATTACTCTCTGAGAAAGAAGAATAGTAGGGGCACTCTTAAGTTTAACTATGGTTCTCTCCAGTGTTAAATGTTACAATTTTGAGTTTAGGTCAAATAATTGGCTTGTCAGGGAGTACTGGAACAAACAGGATAAAATTCTCTTCTCTTGAAATACAGTTTATATAGAAAAACTATCAGGTAAATTAGTATGTATTTTAGATGCTTGAAAGAGTTAAAAATTAGCGTTAAAGATGAAACATATTCAGAAAAAGAAATAATAGCTCTAGTAAAGAATAATGCAAAATGAAAAATAGAACTAAATACTCTTTGAGATATAGGGACACCTGAGTTCTGGAAAGATTTACACCAGAAACCAGAGTTAATATAATGAGCATATGTTGTGTTATGGTGCTTTAAAAAAATCATGTGACTTGGGGGGCATATTGAGTAGAAAAATTTCCCAGTGAGAATGATTCACTCCGTATTTGTTCCCGACATACCTACATTAAGAATAGGATGCTTTCTTCTAGTTTTCTACATACCTGAAAGCTGTTGGTAAACTGGAGGGCAAACTGGAACTCTAACTGGTCTTAACAAAGTCAACCTTTCTTGCCTTAAGGTTAACATACTTAATAAAAATGCCGTTAATGGCTATAGCTTACATTTGACTACTAAACTTTCGCTCCATGTCAGGATTTTTATTTTACTTTTTCATTACTGACCATCCCTTCTGCGGGCAGAGCCCATCAATATAATAGAACAATTTTCCTTGATTTTAGGGTGTAGGCAGCTTGACTTCTCTGAATTCACCACTCAGTGCTTGTGGCAGCACAAAAGATCAATTCCTGATTCACTAAGCGATACAGAAGAGCAGGTGCAGTTCCTATTTGGGGCAAATATCAGAGAACCAAGTGGCTGCTTTGCTGTCAAGACATGCCTAAAAGTTTTATATCTAACAGTTCTGGTTACACTACCAAATAGTTTCAACTTTAAATAACTAACCGAAGCCCTCCCTAAGCATACAAAATACACTTAGTAAATTAGACTATAAATGTACAGTATCACAGCTGATAAGATTTCCTTTGATAGAGCTATTCCATCAGTTTAGAAAGTCTATCTATGGCTTAATATAGTTGATTATTTCATATGGGATCTAAACCAATAAATGTTGAGTAGGCCAGAGATGACAAACATTTCAAGAATCATCTGAAGGCAAGAGAAGCAAAGAATTATAACTGACCTCTGGTCTAGGAGAGTCACAATCGAAAGAGGACTGAACATTTAAATAGCAACATTTTGTCAATTAGCATTTCCTCTGGGAACAATATTTTTTGTATTTATATTAATAGCACTTTCTGCTACAAATCATCTCACTAGTTTTGTGGTGGTGCTAATTAGCATAACTGGAGATATCAGATTTTGGTGCTTAGTAATTTTTGTTGTAATGGATAAGTATTCACCACTCGTATTTAGTGGTGCTCCACCATATGCCTTTAGAATCCTTATGCCTTTTTTCCAGATTGAAAGCATGAGATCTGTTTTCACATGTCTTCATGTTATTTGGAGATTCCTAAATGAATGCAACTGTTTAGAAAATCCTCCACACAGAGCTTCATCTCTAAGCCTCATCTCCAGATGGAAGACATCAGGCCGCCAAGATCATGTTCTTAATATGCAAGAGCTTAAAATATTCAGAACATTTTAAAAATTCTAAATTTTTAATGCTTAAAATACCAATCATTTTCCAGCAATCCAAGCTGCTTTCTGTAATCCAATGCCAAACTCAGTACAGTTTCTTTGACAATGAACATAAAAGACCGACAGTACTGAAAGCAATAGAACCACAAAGATCTAAAATGTTGCCTAATTAGTGTTAGTGACGCTTAGGGCTATTTTGTATCTGTTAAATTTAATGTTTCAATAAGAAAAAAGGCATACACACTTGGTGTTACTAGTGTTCTGGGCAGTAACTGACTAGCGGCAAATAGCAACCCTGAAACTCTCAAAAATGCTTTAGTGCACGGCCTTCCCTTTGGTGGCATCATTTCCCATTCAAAAATACCCTTGATGGCTGTATTGAGGGGTGGGATATAGGAGATGACCTTTGACAACTGCAGTAGTTTCCTTCTGTAGGACAACATTCATTCTGCCCACAAGGTTTCCTATGGTTGAGCTCTTGATATGCTTTCAGCTCTATTTATGAAGGGTAATACCAAGAAGGGAACTACTAGGTGGTTTATGACAAGATTGCTGCTGCAGATTTGGTACCTACTGTGATTTGTGTCACCCATTTGAGCTTCAGCCATAAAGCTGCACTTTTTATCAAGAATATTTGTGAATATATAACTGCTCTGAAGACATATGGCCAATAAATAATTCAAAGTTATCTATCTTCCCTGCAGTTTTCTTATACTCCTACCACCTTTTAATGTTTAGTTGGCCTGGAAACAATATTCTTTATGGCACTTCTAGTATAAAAATGTTTACTGACTGGCAGTAGACTATTGATTTCCAGTGTGATACTTTGAAAATAAACTGTGTTCCCCCCCAGTCTCCATCTGCTTTGCTCTCCCATCTGCTATCAGCCCAGAGAAGCCTTGTTTTACATTTTGAGTCCCTGAAAACGTCCATTTTCAATTACTGATTCCAATATCATAACGACGGGATTGAATTCTTTATTTCTTTTTCTCTCCCTCTCAGCCATCCCTTTGTTTTTGTTTCAGCTCCATATCCATTTACAGTCCTAAGGAGAATCCTAATGCGTTTGATGCTGCTGCTTTCTTCCAGTCAGTGGGAAATTTCCTAGGGATCTTTGCTGGATCATTTGCCATGGGATCCTCTTACGCTGTTGTCACAGCTTTAATATCCTTTATGGTTTGTTTTCAGAGAGAAAAATCTTTATATGTTGGGAAAAATGTGTGATATCTGAGACTGACCATCTTTAGTTTAAGGCTGAACCTTTTCACTGTTAATTCAAGACTTTGAAAACAGTCAAATCATACATCGACAGGAAATTTCACTTGTCAGAGTCCACAAAGAACTTAATATGCAAATTTCTTTTTAACATTAGGCAAGACTCTGGTCTTTATTTTACTATTTGCAAATAATTATGTTTTTAGGAAAGTTTTTTTGAAGTATTTTAAGGTCAAAACATTAATTTATGAACTTCAGACTCTCAACAATTATACAAAAATACAAGGCAAACACTAGACTACAAATGAAGTCAGTCAGTTTTCCTAAACTAGAAATAAAAGGTATATCTGTTGCCCTGCATTTTTTTCTTGTGTTTTACAGCTCTTAATGTAAAATACTATGGTAGAAAGAGCAGTGATTTTCATCTTTCTTGCATTGGTGCAAATGTAAACAACTGCCAGTTTGTTTACCAAACTGGACAAAGTTACTTTCTTTTCCCTTTTTCTGGGAAAAGAATATCAAATGGAATCAATTAGGCATTGGTTCAAAAACCACAAAAGTACTTGAAACTGCTGAATTGTAGAATTCACCTATTTAAAACCTGTGCTGGATTCTTCTCTTTGTTTGAGATAGTTTAGAAGCGGTGCAGTTTTTCCTGCATTTAACTTTTATAGATGAGTATGGTGGGGGAGCTTGCTTTCTTTCATCCTTTTTCAGGTTGGGGCAGTTTTAGCTTACAAAACAGTTATGTTTTTACTTTTCCTTAGTAATCTTTTAGCACTTGACAAAATTTACAAAGCTGTGTGAGTTCCCTATGTTGGAGACAGGTCTGTTTTTCCTCCTATCCTGGAGTGCCTTCTTATCAGCAGAAGCCGCCGGTCTTACAGGTAAGTGTTGCATTTTATTGAATAAAAGCAGTTTTATAATATGCCTCTAGTATGGGCAAGTGGCATGTTTATTTGGGGTGTGACATCATGTATAAAGCTTCTAAAAGCCAGTTGCTATATTGGAGATGGTTTCATCTCTAAGAACAAATCTATAGAGACATTGAATAGTTCTTCCAGACAAAGACTTAGTAGATCAGGCTGAAGTCATCAGTCTTTCTTCCCTACCTTGCCTACATTGTCCCATCCCTATTAGTCCCACTATTGATGCCACTGTTTTCTGCCAAGCTATAGGACCAAAGCTGATGGTAAGTACGAGGAAGCAAATACACAGTGCCGCGTGACTGTCAGAGCATGCTGCTCTGCATGCACTGCATTGTCCCGCTCCCTCCTCCTCTTTCCCAACTACTAATGACTAAACAGAGGAAAGGGCCATCCTCAACATTGCCGGTGGGTTGCAGCCACCTCTGGATTTGTTTTTTTTTAAATTTATCTTGTTCGGTGCACCTCCATAAACACCTTTTGCAACAGGAGAAGTACAGTCGTGTCCCAGTGACAGGTAGAAAGACATGTGATCTGATTGGGCTTTTGTTAATACTGACAAAGAAATTGTGCAATCACAGTCAAGTACATACTCTGGGACTGCTTTTTACAATGTAGAGTTCACAGAAATTTAGGCAAAAATTTAAATGGATACAGTTTACCTCAACAGCAGCCTATTGTATAGTGAAATTTGAAAGAACAAAGTTTGTAAGACTTCGATCATTTTAATGTCCTTGATGCTGTCACCTCTGAAATCTAGTGCTCTAATTAATGTCAGGGATAATCAGGGGAAGAAAGCGGTTTAATAGAGTGTTAACGCAGCCCATGCTGGTTTGTTTACAAAATTGTTTAAAGCGTTTTGAAGCCAACAGTTATATTTCTACTGAATTCTATGGAGCCAGCATGTTACTTTTTTAATATTAGCCACACAATGAAACTATTTCTGAATGGGTATTAACATATGCATCTTCTGGCATCTTTGCCTTATTAAACATACAAATTTGCATCCTGCTTACTGCCAAAATCTTCAGGCCAATGAATAAAAAGAGAAGCACATGAAGTGAACAAAAGGGTGGTATTCCATGACGCAGATAAAACTGGATACCAGCTGGAATAAAAGTCCATTTTGTGTCTTTATGCTTAACGGCTCTTTAAAACGTGACATAAAAATGGAAGTAAAGAAGGATGATTATTAATCACTTGCCTCCTACTGGAGGTAATGATTTCCTAATCCAATGACTTCCAAGGAAAGACTGTTTTCAAATACATTCCCAACTGATAACAAGGATGCTATGTTTCAGCAAATGCACAATTGTTAAGTTACATATTATACCCAAAAAGTGGATTTGTAAGGAAAACAGTAATATCTTTCAGAGCCTCAGGTTCTGCACCAAAGGCAATTTCCATTTTGGGGGCATAGGATTAGACTGTACATCCAGAGAAAAAAATAATTAGCATATGTCTTTTTGCATACTGCAAATGTGATGACAGACACCATAGTCTCTCCTGGTAGTCACTCTGAGGAGTCTTTCATTTCTCTTTTCTTTTGTGAGGTATAAAATATCTGAAATAAAAGACTTAATTATTGAACACCACAGATGTTTTTACAGTAGCCATGGTAAGGAATTTTAAATGGGCAGAGGGAGAGTCAGAGAAAGAGAGTGCAACCAGATTAAAGTTCCAGTTAAAGGGAAAAAAATAGAAAACTTTTGGGAAATTTAGCTGTTTCTATAAATAAAGGAATTGATATAGGCATATAAAAGAGAATTGCTCTGCCAACACACAAATTACAAGAAAAATATACCAAGCCCTTTTAGGTCTGTCACTATCCTTTTTTTCATGGATGTGTTCTGAGTTTCAGGTGGAAATTGTTTAATTATACTGTTGTGAAGAGGCAAAGTTTAATCTTGAAAGTTTTATCAGTTGAGTCTTTGCCATTTGGTTTCTGTGAAAGGCTTTTGTCAGAAGCTGATAACGGTGGAAAAAAAACCTCATGGAGCCTTTCTTGTAGCTTCAGAAGTTCAAAGCTGTGTTTTGTGAATGCATTGACTTTATTAGTACTGGGCTAACATTACACTTTAGAGTGGATATTTTTAGTTGTCTGGTTTAACCAGTTTTGATGTCGCTTTCGTCTTCTCTCAGTCTCATCTGAAATAGCTCCAACTCCCCTCCTTTCGTAACATGATTTTAGATTTCCAGTTCAACAGGAGAATTACTGTATTGGTTAAGAAATTTTCATCTGACTTGGGTTCTGTTAGAGGTATAGATTTCAGAGGTGGCTGTGATTTCTCATACCAATGCTAAGGAAATGTGTGTACAATGCAGTTATTGTGCGCAGTCTCCCACGTGGGCGTGGGATGCACGAAGCACCTGTTGCAGAAGGCGCGGGGAGCCGGGGGGAAAGTCAGTCATCCTTCAGAACACTCTCAGCTCTTAATTCATACTCTATCATTTCCAGTCATTTCCAGCTTACTTGCTTTGCCCTTTGTCTTAATGCATAAATCATCTGGTTTTGCAGTCAAGTGTGTCTATCCTCAAAAGCAATAATGAGAATTAAGAGAGCATCACAACCAGGCAATGACTCTGCTGGACCACTCCCTTCAATGAACTAAATTCATAGTTTGAAGTCTTTGACTTCAGTAGGCTTGCTTCAAAAATTAACTCGATCCACTGTAGATTTATGCCTGTAGTCCTCTTCATTTTCCTTGGATATTGTGTTTCCTGTGTTGATCCCTTCTAAATGAACTTCAAAGGACTAGACATCAGTATTTCCCTGTAGCTATTAAGTAATGTAATTGCAAAATAGTTTTATCCTTACAATGCTTTCCACACTAGTTCTTCAATCACTATGAGGCGTTTGATGTCTAATATTGAAGTATGCCATTATTTATAAATAAAAGGCTATACTGTTTTTTCTGTAGATATAGAAGGTGGTAGTGCTCACTTGTTTAGCTTGCATATTTTTTAAATAAAATGTGCATGGAGAATAGTACAAGTCAACATGTTATAAAATATTTTATCCCTCTACCTCAAGATATCCCATAATATATAACACACAATATATGGACATGACCCTGGTTGAAAAATTGATGTGATCAAACCAGCAAATCATAATAAAAATCTGGGATGACTACACAATTATTGTTATACTGATAACTGCAAATTATAAATGAATGTTATGGTTATTAATCTTATAGCCCTATCGTCAAGCTGTGACATATGCATGATAAATTGATTCTTATACAGTAGAATCTAATTTGTGCACTTTCTGATTTGCCCTGAAGTATATCATTCCTGACCGCTGAGCAAAGTTGTAACAGCAGAGTACTATAGTAAGGTCAGTATTAATATAGTTGCTTTCATTTTCAAACTTAATTACAGAATATTTACTAGTAGGCTACAAAAAAAAAATCATAAATAATTTAAATTAAACACTTGTCAAAATAAATGTGGAAAGTACATCTTGGATTTATTAATTGCTCGTTCTTTTGCTTTATAATTAACAAAATTTGCTAATTTTTAACTGATCACTCACAGTCATTAGTCTGTGAAAGATTCCAAGATGTACGTGGGCATTTAATGTTCACCTCAGTTAGACCCTTTCTATCTACAGATGTTTGAACTAAGTAGATATTCAAATAAAAAGAGATTAATATACCTGCAAAAATGCACTCAAATATACATCTGTGAATTTATTTGTGTTTATGTATTCAGTTAATGCATACTTCAAAGTCACATAGAATTTATCACTGTAAATGCATCAAAATTACAGCCAACAACCTCTGATTTTACATGCCAAAGACCTGTGCTATGAAGTTAAGACAATAGATCTCGAAGGAGAAAATGTTGGAGAGGATCATCTTTGTTCCTTACTGTTTTCAAAGCCCAGCCCAAAGTGATTGTTTTCTGATGTAATTTGCCTTGGATCCATCATCTACCGCATTGCTTTTTTTAAATGTTGTGACCAGTTCTTCTTCTTCTATCACTCTCAGAAGGGATCTATCAAAACAGTTCTGAGCACTGTGAGAGCACAATGCAGGTTGGTACCTGATTGGCTTTAATTCATTGGGCTGACATTATTCCATAAAAGGAAGCTATTCTGGGCTTTAAATTCTCAGCTTTGTGGTTTTCTTTCCTTTATTCATAAGTAATGGGCCACATTGTGGCATACAGAGAAGTAGGTAGACTCCTCCCAGTAACGAGGGAGAAGGGGCAAGCTTGGCTTCCAGGTCAAAAGGAAATAGACCTCAACTGTCTTAAGTTGTAGTTCGCTCACTCCTGAGAGGAAAGGGTGAAATTTGGGTCTAATTAGGAAAGCAGGCTCTTCATAGATAAGAATATGGCATTTGCACTGCTGTGCCAAGACAGATGACAACTGGGCAAGTATGCCACCAGTTATTAACCTATTACTTGCCTGTAGGACTTCAGAGATGGCTCTGGATGATCTATTTGTATTCTAAAATGGGGAGTGCCAGGTCAATACTGTATTTTAAAGGAAGCTCTAGGCATACTTTGCTGACATATAAGCTAGATCCAATACCCTGTGCAGTTTCAGTTATCCCACTTGCCCTTTCAACAGCATCACTTGACCAGACTGTGCACACACTTGAGTCAGTGCTTGTGTCTGGCTAACTTAGGTCCTGTTGTAGGTAAGATGAGAAAGGTGTTTGTTTTTAGAGAGAAGTACATATTCTAGCATGGCATTAGGCTGAGATTGATGATGAGTTGCATAAAATGAGGATCTGGAGTCTTATTGCTAGTGAATAGGTTTAGGATAAACAGGGTAAGCACTCTTAGCGTGTCTAGAATAAAACCTGGTGTGTCTCACCGTATGAGTTCCAATGTAAGTGGAATGCAGCAATTCATTTGGGGTTACAGAAGTGCAACACTGAAGCTCAGGTATCACTTGAAGCAGCCAGGTGCAATACCAATAATCATTCCTCAGACAAGGGCCTAAAAAATTCCCTCATCTCTGTCTTTTGTTGCTTTCTGTCACTTCAACATAAAATCAATCTTAGACAACTCCAGAGATGAAAGCTTCATGAACAAAGCACCAGTGTCGGTTCTGCATTGGTGCAGGTCGGGTGAAAGAAGCCTTGAATCTTTGCTTCAGTATCAAAAAAGTGATTAGTCACACTTCATACCCTCAGTGAAAACAGTCTGAATAGGGATATTGTTGCTACTGGTTTCATTCCCTTATTACTGCAACAATTTGATGCAGAAGACAGTGCCTCATTTTCTGCCACTCACGCTTTCAGTCTGCACTGGGATGTGCCCAGTAGGTGCTGTGGAGATATTCTGACATAAATATGACTCCAAAGTAAATGTTATCCGATTTAAATAATTTCTCTATACCCAGTCCTCATTGGTCTCTTTTCCCCACATTTCACTGCCTTTGATGAAAGACCAGCTCCTGTTGCTTGTTGTACTGTGGGATTTACAGTACGTTGTGCATCATTAGTTCATCCCTGAAGCCCTGGAATGCTTCAAAGTTGGGATGTAAACCAGTCAGTTTACCTATAGATCTTTTCAAATTAAGTTATACATTTTATCCACTCCACTGTTTCCCCAGAAGGTAGAAGTTTGGGGGTTGGTTTTTTTGTAAATTCCTTTTTTTACCACTAAAATACCTGACAGCTGGAGACATAATGTTAGTTCTGTTGTCTCAGATTAGAAAATTCCGAAGTTTATGCACATGCTGCCCTTCTCTGACAAAACACAGACTTTTTTCCAGTTATTCTCTTAGCACCAGATATTGAAAAGCAAGGGTGGGCTTCCTTTTGCCTATTTTTGAAATGATCAAAAAAAAACCTATTTTGTCTTTCAGTGACAATATAGGAATTATTTTTAGATTAAAACTTATAAATTAATGCTCACATTGTCATGTTAATGTTGACACCAACAGTAAAATACTTTTAAAGATATGTTACACCGTTATCCTATATTATATTTTGATATCACCAGTTTTTTTCGTAGAAACAATTTTATAATACAAGTATTCAGCAAAACTGATATAAGAATAAGTTCTCTAACTGTATAAGCAGCTAATAAGCTATTGCTATTTCTGTTACATGAGAAGCAAAAACATCAAATAAAATGGTAGGCTTTTATTTCTAATAAAACCTCTTCAAAGAGGCTGAGCTGCAGCTGAAACTTCACTAGTGACTGTCAACATTTTACTGAGAGTTTTCTCATTTTTTATATTAAGTGAAAAAATTCAATAAGTTTATTTATAGACACAAGCAGCTGTATTGCACTTAACAACTGATCACCCATTTCAACTCAGAACACTCCCTGTTTACTTTAGGTTAGCATTTTGTTCAGCAATTGTAGAATTAAGTATCTTAGTAATTGCTAAATCTGCCACTTAAAAATGAAACAATGTAACAGCACTGAAAAAGTGAGCTGAGTCTCCAAGACCCTGAAATTAAAGCACCGAGCACTAAGGACTGGTAAAAGGACCATCTCCCTTTATCTGCCTCCCTGCATCTCATAAATACTTTCTATTTACAATTCCAGTATTATCATATCTGGTCTTATCTGGTTTTCTGTGACAGAAAGCCTGCAAAAATTTAACAACCTAATTTACGTGCCGTACACAGTTCATACCGTATCTTGGTACCCAGCTAACTTCAAAATCCAGCTTTAATAGTCTTACAAAGAAATCCAGATTGCTTTTTCCTTCCAGCTAAAAAGTCCTGTGTTTGCCTCTTTAGGTACTTCTCTTTCCTTTGTAGTTGCATTAACATGTAATTGGTCATTACTCTTAAGTAATCATTTTTATGGAAATGCATTACAAACAATTTTCTTCAAGCCTCTTAATGAAGCATTCATTGCAAGAGGCATGGCTGGTACATATTAAGCCTTCAGTTGTAGCAATTGAAATATTCCACTGCATTCCCCCAGTCTTCCCTGGAAACAGGGTATCTGGTTTCTGCACTTGCATAATTGTTTGGTTCAGATCATTTATTCCTATTGTAAGATCAGATTTAGGCCATTTTATTCCTCATGTCACTCTCTCAGTTCTCTCACTACCCATAACTAACAGTTTCTTAGCAGTCAAAAAACATTTTATAATCATAGTTGAATTTAGTAGTCAATTTTAAAAATGCAAGACTTGTCATGATGATGATTCATGTAGAAGAAAGTGAATCAGAAACTCTTATCTCCATTTCTGTTACTGAGCCTGGAGCCAGTGATGCTTAGCAGCAATGATACTGATTGGTTATATTTTTTAACTGAAATTTCCTTGTTTGAGCATCCCATTGCGTATTATTAATGCCCTGAGAATTTTTAAACTCCCCAGATCAGTTCTGTGCAATCAAATACAGTTACTGAGAAAAAAGAGTTAGACACATTTAAGAGAACAATTAGACCTCGCAAAAACATGAACTTCCAGGAACGTATTTAGGCAGTGACAATCCCGCTACTCCCCACATTGTTTACTGCAAAGAGAAGCCTTAGTGTAGTTAGAAAAAAATAAATATCAAAACAGACGTAAGAAAATAAATATTAAAAACCAAAGACACAGCAGTTAAAGCTCAGTGGAATTTCTCTTGGCTGCAGAGACTGTGTTCTGTGGAAGTAGCACAGGTAAATTTACAATATAAAGAGAACACAGAGGAAAAGAAAATGTCCACAGTGGTTTATGGGAAAAAAAATAAATTGCTTTCTCATTTTCTTTCTGATAGCAGTTATCCTTCATGCCAAATTCATCTCAGAATTTTTTACTCCATACTTTTTTCTTCCATCAAAGGCATATTAATGCCAGGCCTGTCCTTCCCAGAAACAAGAGAGGCTTGCAAGTAAAGAAAGTTGGATTTTGTTGGACAATATTTTCACAGTTAGCAATCCAAAGAGAGTCAGAAACTTGAGAAAGACATGGTAAGGTAATAATTACTCCAACTGGTATGTGGGAATGTGTTGTTCTCACACACATTCCCCCAAACAAAATAGTTTCAGCATTGTCTAAATTTTCACTTTGACGTTTCCTTATCTATGCCGGCCTTTAGGGAAGGAGGGTATTTCACTCCCCTCTAGGGCACTCATGCTGCTAAAACTCAAACATTTAGAGGTTTGGATGAGCCTATTAAAGAACCTATTGAGGCACCAGCACTTTGACCAGACATTTGTTCAGTACATCACCATCCATTTTTTCCTGGGACTGTATGAAGCCTGGGCTGCTTCTATTAATCCTTTTGAAGCAGCAGCTTGTTTTATGTTGGGTTTGCCGTGCTAAAGCCTGCAGCACGGTAAATTCTGCCCTCTTACTGAGCCTCTTCTTCCCGCTCTTTGGAAATGCAGGAGAGTCACCATCCTGGAGAAGCTGGAGGAAGCCTTATCCAGTTTCACGTCCAGGAGTGAAGGCACAGACTGGGATTATTTTCACAACTCTAGTTCATGCTCTTTGCTTCCAGTAGAATTGGTTTCTATGTTTCAGTTCATGCTAGTTTAACCCAATAAATACCTAGAAAGCTGCTGCGCAGTCACATTGCAAGGATGGGTATTGCCTAAACCTGGACAGGTATCTTTTTGCTTGATTTGTTGCCTTGGTGTGTTTCCCTGGATTCATCGGTGTTATTTCAGTACATCAGCAGCCTGTGAGCTAAAAATTACCTAACAATTTGCAGAGCAGCCCATGAGGAAGCAGAACTAAAATGCTAATTAGGGCATGCTGTAGCTCTTAGACAGGAGAAGGGGGTAGAAGGGCTGAAAGGCACAAGAACAAAAGCACTGTGGGGTGGATGGTGGACAACTGGCCCGGGGATCAAGGGCACGCAGCAATGGCGCTGCAGGCTGGCTTGGTGCTCACGTGGTGTGCATCTAGAAACTGAGCAGAACTCGCACGCTCTGCATGCTTCAGGAAGCGCATGTGGAGATTTTCAGGGGAATGATGATTGGAATGGACACGAGCAAGCCCTGAGCTGTTGCGTAAATAATTATCTATGTAGACGTGCCCCAAGTTTAAGAAAAGCACAGAGCTTTCTTGCTCCATAGGCATTTACATATGGTTACTGGTGGACACTTATTTTTGGTTTTCCATTTTCACCCTGTGTGGGTTCCTTCTGCCTTATCTGTGTCCAGAGTTGACAGGAAATTGCGGTTACAATCTTACTAGCTACTTTAATTATAATACTGCATTACAGTGACGTTACTCAATGATGCTAGTGAGTTAGGACCGGGGCCAGGGAGGAAGTATTCAAAAATAAGAAATATCACTATAATACAAAGTTATTATTATACCCGACAACCCTGCTGCTGGGCTCCTCAAGACCTTCCACAAGCTGGGAAGTGTAATTATTGCCTCATGGCTACAGTTTTTCACCTAGTCATTCTGGGCAATGCGGCTTGCACCTGCCGGAGCATTATTTTTAAGAAATGTGTCGTTGTCCACCTTGCACATTGTTACACACTGCTTATAACAAGGCTATCAACCAGGCACAGACTGAAATGGCTTGCCCCTGTTGCAGTCATTCAGTACCCTGTGCTCTCAAACCATGTAAATGTAATAAAATTATTTTTTCCTTTCCTATTCAGTCTCTGCCAAAATTTTCAAACATTGTAAAGTCCTTCATATTACAATTATGTTAGCCTTGCCTAACTGCCAGTCAGATTACAGTCAGATGTTACCATGTATTAATTCAAACAAATTTTCTACAGTTTTTGGTACTGTAGAAATACACAACAGTGGAAATGCTATGAATGCATGACGGACCAGGTAGAAGATTCAGGACCTTCATGATTTTTAGCAAAGAAAAAAAATTCTAGATTATTTGAAAGATGCTCTTATAAAAAATATCTTAGAGTTTTTTTGTTACAAAATGCTGTTAACAGTCTAATTAGCTTTTTTATGCAGCCCTTTGACAAACCTAAGAAAATACAAGCCGCTAACTCTGGTTTTTCTTTGAATTTCAGGTATTGTTGCAGTCCTTTTCTGTGGAGTTACACAGGCCCATTATACCTACAACAATCTGTCACCAGATTCCAAAATGAGAACTAAACAGGTAGGGCATGGAAATAACTGACTTTGTGTCTTCAACTGGTGTAAGAAATAGACAGAGGTCTATTCTGGAATATAGCTGGATGGGATTTTGTTAATGCAAAGGAAGAAGGTTATGTCTTCATTAGGGGAAAGACTAGAGATTTTGCCTAGAAAACAGTAATAATCCTCTGGATAAGTAAAAAAAAAAATAAGAATCTGTTCTTCACAAGAGACCTGAAATGTCGGTTAAGAAGATGAAGGGTAGGGAGAAAAGTTTACACTAGCCTCCATACAAAAATGCTACAGGTTAAGGAAATCAAAGAGCTCTGGTAGTTGAGAGAGAAGTGGTCTGAGAGATTGGATCCATGTGGATTTTTGCAGAGAGACTGTATAAACTGCAGTCTGGCCCACAGACTTGAGCAATGACATCCTTTCATTTCTGCTTCATTAAAAAAATTGACATAACTAGAAAGAGTGGTTGTTTTTTTTTCCTATTGTGTTATTTAGTGTTCAGAGACAAGAGAAATTTGGTCATCTGTTTTTTGTTCGAATAGGTGACTAGTGCAATTGTAATTATGTTTTAAAATTTCAGACTGTTCTCAGTACTAGATATATGGCATTGCAATGCTCAAAATACTTTTCAGCTTAAGGAGTAATTTTAGACTACCTCGCCACTACCTAGGTCCTGTGAGAAGTCATTTAAATGCAGCTCTCTTCCCTTTTAATGTTGACTTCTATGTCCCAAGAACCAGCTTGTAGAAAATCTATCTCCTAGAACAAAATGGAAACATATGGTCCGAGACTATAATTTTCATGATACAATCTGGTACCTTTTTCAGCACTTCCTCTGTTTTAAGTGTTGGAAATTTTACGTAGAAAATTTCATCACTTCTTGCACATGTCAATTTAATCAAAAATCCAATTTTCTATCAAAAACAGTTTGATAGAAAAAATACTGGCCACAGTGTCAGTTCAACTGTCAGACCCTCTCAGATTTTAAATCACAAAAAAGTTTCTGGTCAGTACTTCCAGAATAAATTGCTAGATATTGAACAGGATAAGTCTCGATTGTGTTTCTTCATACCAGCAGAGGCTGATGCTTTTGAAAAGTATTCCAGCGGAGAAGAGAACCTTTCTCTGATAACTGTATCATAAAGAAATAACATTTATATCTACTATAGAATTGTTTCTATTTTGCAGAAATACTGAATTGCATATGCCATTACTACCCTTGCATATACCTGTTACAATTTGAATACAAGGCTTTTCAGGGATTCATCTGCCTGATTTAGGAACAGAAAGAGAGAAAGAAACGCCACGGTGGTTTTAATTACATATGAACCTTTTCAATTACAGAATTAACTAACATTTAGTTTAAATGCATATTGGTTTTGTTCATGTTTACTCTTTTATTTCCTCCCAATTCAACAGTGCAAAATAAAATAGTGAAAATAAACTGAATCTACCCTTGAACACACAGAAATGGGATTATGTGTTTCTCTATAGAGCTATGAGTTTTATGCACCCCTTCTATTCTGTTTTTCTCTTCCCCCATAAGCCCTTAATCCTCAGCCTCCCTTACGATATGGTTCAAAAATTGTTGTTAAATTCCTTTGAATTCTTCTAATTTATTTTCTAATCCAAAGATTACCCTTTCATATGCAGCTGTTTCAGCGAGACCTGCACTGCCTCTCTTTCTTTCTCTCCCCTGAAGAATTCTCTTCAAGCAAATTTACTAAGCCACACGCTTGGCATTTTCATAATCATATATGACTTCAGTGCATTTTAAATGAACATTGTTGCTCAGACAGATGGCTTCACTCCCAATTTAAGTCATTTTTATTACTCATTACTGGCCAAAATCAAGGGCTTTTCAGTTCATTTATAGAATTATTCCAAAGCAGTCTCTCTCTTTTGTTACAATGTGACAGATCTTTCAATAAGGACTGGTGAGCTGTAATGCACACTGACAAAACAGTGAGTTAAGGCCGAAGCTAAACCTAAGAAAAAACATGGAAATTAGATTTAAAACTGGAAGTCAGATTGTGAGATTGTGTTGGCTGTTTTTAAACAAATGCTTTTTCCCTACTGCTTTGCATAATTTTCTTTGCATTTTTTACTGGCTGTTAAAATTTCATAGCTTGATTGTAAAATTCAGGATGCAATGATAGAGATGGCATTTCTGGCCATGATACTGAGTTCTGCATTTCTCATAATACCTCATCATTTTTATGAAAAAGATAGATTAAAAAAAGACCGGTATAATTTTCTTCATGAATTGATATAAAATGAAAACTTATCTACAGTTCTTAAATCAGAATTTAAGAACCTGTCTTAAGAATGCCTGTTAAAAGATGCCCTGTGTTTATTAGTCCCCATGTATTCTTTATTATCCAGTCAATCACTGTTTAACATTCCATGAAATACTAGATTTCAAGCATCTGAAACTTACAGAATCTGAAAGTATGAAGTAACACAAGTCTTGTCACAAACAATGGATTATTTTAACATCGTCAAAAGTAAGATAACAAAGATTTAGTGATGCAGGCTTTAGAGAGTTTTCATTCAATCCAATTATCCCAGTTCTCACTAAGTATTTATGAACATTCTCTCTGTGTGTTTTTATTGTTTGTTTTTAACATAAAAGATGTTTTATGGCACTATTTTTAAGTCATCATCATTGACCTGACTACAGTCATAGTGATTTTGCCATTAAAATTGACACTGCCATCCATGGCAACAAGGTTAGGTCAAACAGAGTGCTTGAGTTTCACACATTTAAAGTTTAATTTATCCAATATATCTTTAGTGAAGGAGAAGATGAAACTGGTAGGACCTGATCGAAAGCTATTTGATTCTGTGCAGCTTTCTCTAGAATTATTTACAGCTGCTAGTATAACCTCACGTTATGCTGCAGGCAAACAACAGTTGCTGCTAAAACTTGAGACATTATAGTTCAGATTTTACATTACGTTCTTCAGGTGTACAGTGGGGTTGCGTTGATTTGCACAGCTACAAGCAAGTCAGTGGCTGGGCAGAGTGTTGCTAGATAAACAGAAATTACTGGTTTGAAAGCAGGCAGACTGTAAATCCCTACAGGTCAGCTCTAGAAAAGGATGCATGGACAACGCTGTGTTTTCTACAGGAAGAGAAGACATTCCTCACTATTTTTTTCTCTCTGTCCTCTACCAGCTTCACTCAAATGGCAAGCTAAGACCAGCACGGTTTCCTAGTGGTGCAGTATTAACAGAAGCTTCTCGCTTTCGCTAACGGCTGTAAATGTTATCCATCATACTTACGAGTTATACCATTTTCTGGTTATGTTCCTTTAACTCCAGGGAACAGCCACAACAAAAAAAAACAGAGGACAGGGCAATACCTCTCTTTGGTTCAGTGTGCAAGGGTATGGAGAATTCTACTTTCAGACAAAATACAGTGCCAGCAAGTTATAAATTCTGGAAAGGGAATTCTGAAACGCGTCTCCAATGGAGTGGAACCAGGGAATTACCAGAAGGCATAGGAAAGCATGCCCAGTCAGCAAGGGGGGATGTCACATACTGTCCTGCCTGTGTACATTCCTTCCACCAGTCTAACCCTTTTTTACATTGTCACCTCTGAAATAGTTGTGTCTAACAACCTCGTGAAGGTTGCTTTCTCAAATTAGGTGTAATAGCCTTTCTAACCACATTACTAGTTAAACAGTTACACTTTTTGCTGATCCTGATAGCAAACCCATTAGGGAACACCTGCCTTATAGGCAAAAGCTTGTGGCCTGATTGTTCAGCTGCACCAGGCGTGCGGTATGCACAAGATGCCACATTAAGATTTCAGCGGCCCTTCACCTCCAAAGGTTTTACACAACTTGAGAACTGCATAAAGGTGAAAGAAGAGAACTCAGTGCTGCATAACTTCTGAGTAACTTCACCAAAGCATGTGGTATTACTAGGGCTGCGTGAGCAAATTAACTTACACTGAAGGACTGAAAGTTCAGACTGGTGTTTGGGCCTTGCTCACTGGTGGACATAGTACTGATTGCTTCAAATTTTAATCTCCACTATAAAGCGGACATGATTATCTCTGTTAAAAGTCATCACTTTGCAGAGGAGCAGCTCTCCTGGAAATCCCTTGAAAATACATTAAGTTTTCAAAACTTGTTTAGCTCATTTCTGATATAGCTATAAGTTTTACATCAAGGAAACAGGCTAGGGATCAATCAGCTGATTGCTGGATCATAAATTGAGCTGTATTCCAAAGACAGTTTCGTGTAAAAGGGTTGTGTGTATAGGCATGTTAAATTTAATGCTAATTAACCATATTAATTGAAACAGGCTGACAAAAGTCATGAAACTTCTTTTTAATTCCTCAAAAACTGTAAATCAAATCATTATAGTCTCTTGACCCTGATAACGTCATCAAATAGCCTCAATATAACTTTAAACTTGATGCTGTTCCATTCATAACTGTAGACTCACTTCTGAAACAAATCGGAACATAACAGCAGAGAATAAATTAAAAATTCAAGTATGGCAATGGAGATGTTCAAATCTGCTGAAAGTGGGGGAAAAAAAAATAAAATGATGAATCAAAGGAGTGGTTCCTGAACAGCATCAGACAATGTTTAGTAAAAAGAGCATTGTAGGACTTAAAGGCAAAGAGATGGCTGAAGTCGGGTTTTGGCTCACTGCATCCAAATGAAGCACCATCACTGTGACCTAGTCATTCTACTGCTTTTCCGCTGGCCTAAGTGTCTTGTAAACAAGTTATAAGCAGACCTACTCTCACAATTGAAACAACAGATCTCCTTTGTCTAGATACACAATACAGTAACTATCTTATAGGATTCTTCCATCAGCTATCTTTTCATAAGAAAATAAATGACGTAGTGCAAATTCTGCTCCAGTAGCAGAATGTTTTCCTCTTGAGTTTGTTGTTACAATCATATGCCAGGAACTGCAGCTACTGTTTCCGTCTTTCTGTGAGAGAAGGGGAGCAGCTGGGTGGAGATGGCTGCGTACTACTACTGCCAAAACTGCCTCAACCTGCTGTTTGCCAGGGGTCCCGCTCTGGATACCTAGCACCCATATTGTGTTTGGGAGAAGCAGCCCTCTAAAATCATAGGGAGCAACAGCACAAAATGAAATGGGTTTAGTGCCCTTACCTTAAACCCTCCACAGTCACACAGGACATGTGTGCGCCCTGTGGCTTTGGTCCTGCTATTTGTATGAGTGTTTAAGAGACAGAACAATCAGAGCTGTGCTTACTTCTAAAGCACACAGCCTATATTAATTTATCTCTGGTTAATGCCTACTATTTTCTGTTATCAGACATCGGATTGTTTATAGATAATTAGTTTACACTTCTATGAAGAAAAGGCCACACAAATGTCAGGATATAATGGCTCTTACAATTTAGTCTCTTGACTTTTAAAAAATTCAAGAGTATTTCTAGACTGAGGAAAACCCTACTTACAGCAAAATGTCCTCAATAATTAACAAAGTAGCAACAGCCACAAAACATAATTCTCATCCTTTTAAATGAGCAGCCTAATTGGCAGCTGTTGTGATTTGTTGAAGAACTCTACTTAAGGAAAAATGACCTTTAAGGCACTGCAAGAGATCAGGTGTTTCCACATAAATGATTGACAGAGAGAAAGACTGAGAGAAAAGAAAGTTGTCTTTCAAACAAGATTGCCACCAGTACCAGATTCTAATCAGTCTTCGCATATGTGCTGTGCAGGAGGAATCTGTTCTTCCAGCACACCACAACCACAGTGCCTGCAGGAAAATTCCATACTAGAATGTGTTTTCATTATCTTCTGAGGTATATACCACCATTGGCTGTCTGACATAAGATAACATATTTGATGGCTAATATTCTATCTGAGGGTAAACTGGAAATTCTTTTTAACTAATATATGGCACTCGGGTCTGACACTCTTCAAAAAGTATACAAGAACTCCTTGCCTAAAGGGTCCAATAAAGTCCAAATTCCTAGTTAGCATTAAACAGGTTGCATGCATAAAGTACTTTCTTCCCTTTAAGTAGAGACCGAGCATAAAAGTTAGCTCTGATGGGCACTGGCTCCTGTCTCATGGTTCCTTTTGTGTAGCTGAACAAAACCCCCCTAATTTCCAAGCCCTTGAACCCCTTCAAGTTCAGACTCAAAAGCAATAGACTGGGGTTTCAGGCAGTGCTGCTCAGGAAAGAGTCCAGGTGACCAGCTTACAGTGGTCACCAGAAAGGTCTGAAGCAGCAGCTACTTCTAATAACAAGAATAAGAAACTAAAATATCATTTGGGAAGATTTATTTGTATTGGAATGGTATATTAGTATAGTTCTGCCCTTGTTTTAGCCAGTTTTGCTTAAAGTAAAAACTCTGGAAATGAATTACATTAGGGAAAAACCTTGCTCTTGGTTTCTTATATTTTACCCAGGGTTTTTTTGGTGTTTTCTTTTTTTTTTTTTTTTTTTTTGAGACAGGGCCTGTAGCAAAACCAGCTGTTCCAAATGATTGGGGAGGATATAAAAATGCCCCTGTTCTTTTTCTTTCTGCGAGAAGAATATTATTCGGACATATAAAGGTTGTAAGCACAGAGTTAAAACAAGAAGACGAAGAAGAGTGGCTTATGCTGCATTTAGCATACGGCTGTCTTCTACAAGTCCAAGAGCCCACATGTCTCTAGATATTAGCTATCATTTAGGTAATCACATAGGCTATCATCTAGCCTAAGTACCCTGAAGAGAAGTAACCCCTCATTCTTCTCCTGCAGTTTCCCTTATAACTTCCAGTTTTCCCTCCTGAGGCACTAATGAGCTCCAGCTGTGCCACAGGCGTGCTGGCCAAGCATGTATTCCTGAGCTGGACCCTCATAGCTTGCTAACTCAGTGCATCTCTACAGAGCCACTGTTACAAACAGGCTGCCCTCGTTTATAAATTGCCTTCTTATCTCTAATTGAATATGCACCACATGCATAGTGCTCATAATAATTATTACCTTTAAAATGGATTGCAATTGACAGGAAGTGTACAATGAATTCCAGTTCTCTACACAGCTATTTTCTGTGTTTAGCAGAAAAAGCTGAAGATTGGAAACATGCCAGAGGCATTGTTTGACCAGATGTACCATAAGATCTTATGGAACCCTGTAGAATACTATAATGCTATAAAGAAAGCTAAAGCTGCTTACTGTATGGGTTTAACAAGAAGAATCAAAATAACACAAGAAAATCTTGATTTCTGTAGAAGGAATTATACTACCATGTCTTTCAATCTGAATTTCTCAACAAAATCCCTCATTATCTGACTGATGTTCCTGATTACTTAACCATGCTAAAAGAATGTTAATCTGCAGTCTCTGTACGTGCAGCTCCCCTTAAATTTATGTGGAAATGCTGTAATTGTTTCCTCTCTTTTAGCTACGAGCTACATGATGGATGGCAAACAGCTAGGAAACATTGCCACAAATAAACTGATAACAGCAGACTTTATAACTATGGTATATCAGTAATTAGCCACATAATTTATGATTTATGTCATAAATTAGCTGCTATCTTCTGCATAATACTGAAAATATTGGGAAAATACAGAAAGCTCATTAGAATATTCAGTTCTATTCTTCATTATTTAATCTCTATTTTTCCTCTCATTTTGTATACCTGCTTTAGTGATTCCTTAACTGAGAATGTGCAGATTTACTCTGGCCTCATTAGTTCCCATCAAGCATATGTTCCTGTCATCAGCATTCTGTAAGGATACCATATTCTAATATCTTACACATGCACCCCCCCTATGAATTAAAAATAGTATTTCGGACCTATGAAAAAGAGATTTTCTATGAAAAACAAAGGAAAACAACTTTTCTTCATTTGGCTTAAGCAGAGGAACTGGGAAATACACATGCTCAAATGTAATTCATACCCTGAAGAAACCCAGAACTGTAGTGAAAGCAGTATTTCTGCAGGGAAGTTCATATGCTTGAAAAATGATGTCATTTTTGATGCTGGTAGGATAAGAAGCATAATGCCATATGCAAACTAGTTTCCAAATGGCTTCATTAAAGTTTTTAGAATCTGTTTAAACATTAAACATTTTCTTTAAATATTAATAAAGTTCTTTGATTGTTAAGGTTAAAGTTTACTCTTTACCGCACAGTAGCAGATGCCAGCAGTTAGCTAACATATACCAATTGGAACTAAAACCTATAGGCCAGATATCTCATTGGCATATGGAGAAACACGTAATGGAATTCCAAACTGAGACACATGCTGTAGTTGCCTTGAAAGGTGCCCTGAATCGCAAATGAGAGTCTCATTTGCCTTCATATGTGCAGTGGAGTCAAACTCTATGGGGCCATGTAAGCTACTGAAGAACCAAAAAGCTGGTTTATATAACTATGCAGATCATGTCATTGTACTTTGCATGCATCTGTTATTGGGTCTCTCTCGATCTTCTCAAAGAGGTTTGAAGAGCGACCTCTGAAACATTTCTCCTTACTGTGGGTAGCTACCACTAGTAGCTATCCTTAAAGTGTGCATCCATGCAAAGATCCCCCACCTCTGCAAAGCACAGCTAGTTTTGTGAGGACAATTTCCTCTATGTAGGTTGTCAAATCAAGTCCCTTCTTAATTATTGCCACCCTCCTCATCACTGCAACTTGGAATGCAGAGGGAGAAAAAGCAAACCAAAATCAGTCTAATCCTGGGCTATGCACATACTCTCACATCAGCAACACATTGTACTGAAACAGAGCAGAGTGCAGTTTAACATCACATACTTTGAGTATATATGGTTACCTTTAGTTTAAATTATCTCTTATTCAATTTCACATTTTGTAAAAGTTGACCATTACAACATTCCCTTAAATGTAGTCATTCACAACTCTCTCATCTGAGAATTTGTGACAGAGATAAAAAATAAAGGTGGGATTCTTCATTAAAGCCTTTTTTCATTTTCATACAGGTAAAGCAATTTAATGGAGTTTTACGTCATGAACCAAAGCCCTTTGACTTTAATGAGATTTGGTTTATGCTATAAATGAAGTGGTTACAAATACAATGATAATAAGTAAAAACACTCAGATTCTTTCTTAAAATATAGTTATGTCCCAATAGTAATAATTTTCTCTAACTTTGTCTGAAACACTGACACTTCACATTATTGTGTTGGGTGATTTTAGTCCAGAATTAATCGATAAGTTCTCCAATTATGGAATGAACCTCTAGAAAACATCCTCTGCTTTGTATTTCTCTGCATAGTACATTATAGCGCTAAATTCGAATGTAGAAAAATTACTAGGCACATAGGTTTACATAGTTTTAATGCTGGTTCCTTTGTTATAACCCTGTGTTGCCTTACACTTGCATGAGTATGTGTCGATGCGTTCATAACGGGACATGGTGTTCGGTAAAGAAATTAAGCTGTTTCTTGGGTGGTTAGATAGGTTACGTTGTGATCTTTATAGAGCCTCAAACATTTTGTCCACGGATGTGCACTGACTTCGCGGAAAGAAGCCTGCCTGGTTTGGGAGCCGGCAGCTTTATTGATGTTCTGAGGCCTCTGCTTCCCCTGCAAAGGGCAATGCTTTTGCCCTGCCCAGAGGATCCTGGGGCAATAGGAGGCCTTAAGGAATCTGAGCTGTTGTGTGATTTCTGACATTACCAAACTGCTATTGACAAAAGATCCATTCTTGCAATCTGAAATATCTTTTATATATCTCGCCTTTTATAACTTGAATGATTCTTGCATGACTGCTGATCCCTTACAATTCTCTTTCTAGGGATATCATCTGCAAAATTCCATAGCTGCTCAAAAACTGCACAAAAGCCTTGGTTAAAACTTTTTAGAAATATGTAGCTAACACTAAAATTCTCACACAGTAGGCTTCAAGAAGAAAATAAATAACTGTAAAATAAGGCACTATAACAGTCTAAAGCACTTGCCAGCATCCCATCTTTTTAGTGACTGCACAGCTGTGTTTCCACTACACGACTAATGGATTTTCTACCTTCAAAAGAGACATTTGTACAAAATGGTAGCACAGTGCAAGAAATACTAAACGGCTGACTATAGCTCATCTCTTTCTCATGGTGCCGTCTGCAGGAATAATTAAGGGCTAAAAAGCCCTTTGTCAAAATCTTTCAGATTAAATGTCTAAATCATGACTAGGATTCAAATAAGTACTCTATCCTTCCACATATTTTGGTACCTATCTACTTTCATTCACTTAAAATAATGAAAATAGCATGCAAGTTTGAGCATCTATTTCAAGCTTTTGACTTTTAATTCTCCTTCAGTCACACCAATTTAGGGGGATGTTAACCACCTTTTGCCTCCAGTGAACTTGAGAAGAGTTCTGAATGTTTGAGAATTACAAACAGACGTTTAGCATCCTCAGAAGCACACATCCATGTAGTAACTAATACTTTTCTTAAAAATCCATTTCTCTGTATGAGGTGCCAGATGGTACTTCCCTAGTCCACTCACCTTCTGCTTTCCTACAGATTCCTATCAGGAGCTATTTGTAAGGTGCATTAAAGAATGACTAGTTGTATCTTTTCACTACAGATACTTAATCTTATGCAAAATAAAGAGGGTCCTGAGCTCTCAGATTTAAGTACAGTTGAAGGTGTAGCTGTCAAGTAGACTACTAGTAATTTAGTAGACCTGAAAATGCTTGAAATCTTTACAGTGCTTTCTCCAACAGCTTCTATTCTGTTCGTTTCAACAGTAGTCACATTGCAGCCAGATGCAAACCTGCCCCATTGAAATTAATTATGAAACTATCATTTAAATTCAAATAGCCACGGGCTCAATTTGGGTCTGTCTACACTAACTTTGGGGGCAAGATTTCACCTTTCATTCTTTGCACCCTAACAACATCCAACTGCTTTAGCTTTTGTAGCTTTGACATTATTAATCTTTGCCCTGTTTGTGTTTAATACTACATACTCATCTCCACTGAATTGTACACATATATTGGTGTATGCAGACATACACACATCCCCACATATGCACTCTGATATGTAAAATGCACGTACAAACACTGC